>NW_011967242.1:2668517-2677156 GCF_000949405.1 Vollenhovia emeryi | reverse complement strand
GGCGGAATCCACGCACCGTTTCGGACCTGAGGCAATCCTCAGAGTTACCGGAACATATATTTCGCGAAAACGCATAGTAGAACAGTCAGAAACAGATAGAATTTAATGCATATTCTATCCGTTTCTAACGGAATTTTTACCAGGATAGGCAGTAAGTTATTTTATTATAAATTTTATTATAAATGTTAATTTAAAAGATAGGTAACGTAAATTAACGAAGTAACAATAACTTTAATATAATAAGTACGTAAAAAGAATTTTACTAGAAGAACACAAATGATTTTCTCACAGCCGCCGTCTTACGTGCATTTTTCTTGCATCTTCTACAGTAACGAAAAATCTTTAAGATTTTTGAATGTCCTCTCTTAAAAGATTTCGACCACGTGCGGATTAATAAGTCGCTATTTCGTTTACGTGTCCGAAGCAAAATTTGCTGAGATCATTCGTATTTGACGTAGTCGCGAATATGCACGGGACGAGGTTGCACATTCAATAAAAAGACAATACATATACATGCAGTAATAAGATCTTTATTAATATTTCACAATAATGAACATGGTATGTGTACATATGTTACATATGATGTTCTTTGATTCTTTCGTTTTTCGAAATCGAAAGCTGACTCTCTTCGCCGTTTGCCGCATAATGCTCAATAAATCGCGCAGATGGATCGGTGACGCCTTCCACCCAGCGTGGCATCCAAAAGTAAGGCGTAAAACTTTCCGCCTGCCCTTTGTAATGTAACTCGAAGATATGTCTAGCGAAGGCAGGAAAAAATTATGCGTCGTTCAGTTCGGTCAAATTAAAGTATAATCGGAGTCTGACAAATTTCTGCGAGAGAGTAGGATCGCTATTTCTATCTTACTCTTCTCCCTTCTCTTTCCGTTTCGTTTATTCTCTCTTCCTTTCGGGAGTTGCCAGAAATAGAAGGGCCGATTAAAAATGTTGAACAGACTCCGATTAGGTCAAACAATAGCAAGTTCACTGGTGATATTTTCGTCCCATTACCTGTAATAGTAGGCTTGTTTTGTTCTGGGTGTGCAATGGGGGTACTTAGCGTGAGCGTCTAACAAGTCCTCGTCGGAGACGCGGTACTCTACGATCTCGTCAATTACTTCGAAAAGCGATTTCTTTGTGGAAGCGACGCCGTCGCTGAACGCCTCTTTATGCCGCCAGAGTATGTTATGAGGCAACAAGCCACTTTCGTCGAACGCGGATCGTAACAAATGCTTCTCGACTCCACCTGCGCACACAAATACAAGATGCTCATTTTCTGCCGTGCCAAATCTTCATGTACAAATTAATTATTTGATTCGTAATATGTATCGCTCGTAGTAATATTTATTACAAGTGGCCATTGCTCTACCTTGCGGTTGTCTACTGTGAGGATCCAACGACAGATAATAGTTTGTAAATTGAAGGTCCAAAAAAGGTACTCTGAGCTCCAAACTGAAGGCACTGGTGGTTCTATCGGCTCTTAAGCCATCATACAAATATATGTCATCCAGTAATCGAACAGATTCGTCGTGCGCGTCTCTCGCATTGGGCGCATTCCTGAAGTAAATGTAGCCTTGCGCCAGCTCGTCCGCGCCCTCCCCGCTGAAGATCACAGTTGTCTCGGTGTTTTGCTTTATGTATCTCGAAAGGAGGTACATCCTACAGGCAAGAAGTCTCAATATTATGTACAGAACGTTTTCTCACTGGGGCAGTTTATTATTTTTAAGAGAGTGAGAAAGAAGAAAAGAATTGAGTGCAAACTCTTTTCCTACGACTCTCAAATTTGTAATATTGGACAGTTTGGAAACTCAAAAGTCACAAACTGGATACCGATCGATAAAGCGTTTTACCCGACAGAAGCGCGAACAGTAGTGATGTCATATGTTTCCAAGGAATATATGACTTTGTTCAGGACATCCTTCACATCCTGCGGCGTGAAGATAATCTCGTGATGCTCAGTCCCGATGTAGTTTGCAACCTGTGGCAAAAGAAATTCCAGCTTTCACGCGATTGCAATGAAGAAAGACGAGAGCCAGAGGCTCTTTCCACGAACCTGTCTGGCAGCGACAATGTCCGGACTGTCGTCCATACCAATCGCGAAGCTCTGAATCTTGTACGACAGGTTGTATTTCTTCGCATGCTTCACCAATAAAGCGGCGACCAGGCTCGAGTCCAAGCCACCTGACAAGAGGCAACCAATCCGTCTGTCGCCCATTAGTCGCTTCTCCACTGCTGCCGAGAGCAGCTTTCGAATGTTGCCCTCGATATTGATCGGAGACAAAGCTGTAATAAATAAAATGTGCTATAAGATATATCCGCGGTGTATCGCGCGTGGATTATCTCACCGTCCCAAGGGATGTATGTGTGGAAGGAAGGTTTGTCGCCGGGCCTGTGATAACGGCAGCTCTCCAGAAGCTTTATTCGACCGTTGTGCAAGATCTCATACTTCTCGTAATGACCCGGAGGAAACGGCTCCAGCGTCCATTTGCCATTTACGTGCTTCGACATTGCCATCAGACCCTAAAACGCATAGTTAGTTTAAGGACGTTCATCGGCTGTAATCGTAGCCAAGAGTTTTCGCCCACGTCCGGCCTAGTTGTACGAATATTCTTCTGGAGTGCAAATAATTTCAGAATATTCCAATCGAACATTCTATAAATATATATATATAGACTATTACAATTAGAAATCGTACATGCGTAACAAAGAAGAACGACTTTAGAACATTCGTCGAGAACGTTTTTCAACTGTTATTTCTGACGAACAAAAAGCTTGACAATCAGAAAGGAAGCGATTCGCTTATCGATGCACCTTGCTCTCCGAAGAGATGGCAAGTTGTCCATTGTCCGAACGCAATCTGAACAGCGGTCTCACGCCGTAGGGATCCCTGGCGATCAGTAGCCTCCGCTTCGAGACGTCCATCAGACAAAATGCGAACACACCGTCGAGGGACTGAGCGACGCCGTTGGCGCCGGCGCAGGCGTACATGTGCATGATCACTTCCACGTCGCACTTGGTGGAGTACTCGAAACCGTGTTGTTTTTGCAGCTGCAAAACGTTGCATTTTTACTCGCATTCCGACAACCCGGGGACAGCGCGAGGAGCCTTACCCTATTGCAATTGTATATTTCGCCGTTGCACAGGAGAAACAGATGGGGATACTTGTGTATCCTCATCGGCTGCATCCCGTAGAGGCCGTCGACGATGGCAAGTCTGTGAAAGCCCAGGTAGCCATTCTGCAAAACGAGGAAACGTCAACGCGAATGTGCGCGAGTGCGAGCGAAACGAAATGAATTTCCGCGAGAACGCGGTCAATTCTGCGTCTTACGCGAGACAGTGAAAGTGCTAAGAGCGAGCGGCTCCGTCTCTTCTTGAAGAGACCGTTTAGCATTGTCACTACGGCGCAAGATACAGAATAGACCCCAGGCTCACCTTGACTCTGCTGTCGAACTCTATTTTAAACGCTTCCGGGCCGCGGTGCGAGATCTTGTCGAAGTTCTCGCAGATGCAGGTCAGGGGTTCGTTGTCCAGCCCGAATAGCGCCCAGATCCCGCACATGTTGCCGGCGAGAGGTGCCACGTGCGCGCGCGTGTACGGAGTCCGGCTTGCGGATGTCGCAGGGGTGTTTGTCGGAGCCTCCGCGTGAGAGGGAAAGAAAGCGAGAGCGCGATGTCGCGGCGATAACGGCGAAGTAAAATGTTGTAGATAACGGACTCCGTACGCTTTCTCTCTCTCTCTCGACGTACGACTCACTTCCGGGCGCGAGTGATCAGAGCTGCGCGGGCCGCGCGTACGCTACTGTCAGCACGGTGTCAGCTACTCAGCTGCACCGTCGGCGCGCGCTTTATATACGGCTCCAGATCAGTGACATCTCTCCGCTGTGCGTGTGTGCGTGCATGCGCGCGTGTACGCACGCTCCGTTGGGTTTCTGATGTAACAACCGCGCGTCGTTGAGCGAGGCGACAGGACGGGGCCGACCAGGTAGCGGACATATCGTAAATACGTGGCAACGGTGAAGCCCGTGTCAGACTACGAATTGAGATTGGGATTAGAATCTGGGTTGCGGTTACAACCCAGTGAGAAATGATCCGTCGATCGACGTCGAAACGATGTCGAATCGACGTCAATTCGACGGCGTCGATGTCGATTCGGCGTCGTTTCGACGTCGATCGACGAATCATTTCTCACTGGGAAATGTTTCGGGGCGTTTGGTTGATGGCAGAGGACGATCCGTAGGCGCTTCCCAGCGAGAGATAACTCGTCGAACGACGCCGCGTCGACATCGACACATTGATATCGATTCGACAACGTTTCGGCGAATCATGTCTCTTAGAAGAATACTTGGAAGACGAGCGCTCGTAGCCGGCGGTGCGATCGCGGCCCGAGCTCTCGTGTTTCCAAACGAAGACGCCTCGGCGCCGTTCGAAGTAACACCTCGCTCTCATTAATACGATACGTTTGATCTCGTAAACCCAAGCCGACGATATCTTTGTTACGGTGTACTTTTAAACCGGCGATCTCAGCTCGACCAAGCGTCGCAGTTACATCCCCGCGATATCGTTGAGGGAGTAGCGTTGCTGTTTTTTTTAATTGCAACACCGCGCACTAGGGCGTGGTGTTTGCAGTCGTATTCGAGAGAAGCAAACAACGTACTAGGGCGTTTTTACAATGCGTAATTTAAATTGCAGAAAATTACAGATTTTATTAGAATCTTTAAGTAATACTCTCCACGTTCCTAAGACTTGCTCTGTCACGTCAATTTGCTATTGACCAATTTTACAATTGGTAAATTTGATGCTCATTTTACTGTTAATTTATCGGGACAACAATAAATTTCAAGTCCCGCGCAAATTCAAGCGGACCGCGCGCGAGTTCCGCCGATAAGGCGGCGGCGCGCCGTCGCCGGTAAGGCAGCGACAATCGCGCGCGCGTTCGGTGGCGCCGCCCGCCGCGCGCGCGCACCGCCGCCGGGCCGGGTGGGGGGGACGACAGTGACGGCGCGGAGTGACGTGACTCGCGGTTGTGCGGCGCGCCTCTCCTCTCTCTCTCCTTTCCCGTTCGATCCAATTCGCGCTTCCCTCTCTTTCTCACCGACCGACGCGGGTTCCCCGCGCGGGGTATTTCGCGCGTGTGCTGCTCCTCCGCCAGCGCGCACCGGGAGCCCGCTGGTGTCCCGTCGTTCCGGATGCAGGCGCGCCGCTCGCGTCGGGTGTGTCGTAATCGTGCCGAGTCGTGCCACCGCGGTAACGAACGCGGACGCGAGGGACAGCGCGTACTCGCCGCCGGTAGCTCGCGCGGAGCACGGGGCCAGTCACGGAGGCGGCCAGCAGCGGCGGCGGTGGCGGTAGCGGCGGCGGCGACGACGACAGTGGCAGCAGCAGGCGCAGCAGCAGCAGCAGCAGCTTTCGACTCAGCTGGTCGCTCGTAGACCCGTCTCGAATGCTACCGACGCGCGCGGGACGACGCGGACAGTCGGCGTTCGCCGGTGCTCCGAGGAGGATGCGCGCCGTTCATTGCCGGCCGTGTCACGGCCTATAGGCGCGCGCGGCACCATAGAGCCCGCTCCCCCTCCTCCCCCCCATAGGTAGGTGCATCTTGTGTATCTTGTGTGTCGCTCCGTTTCCCGCCCGCGAGTGCCCGAGTACTCGCGAGTGCGCGTGAATCCGCGAGTGCGAGCGGAGGGTAGCTCGGTGCCGTCTGGAGAGACCGAGAGAGCGCGCGAGCGAGAGAGAGAGAGAGAAAAAGATGTCTCTTTCGAGGTTAGAGAGGCTATGGTGTTTCCCCCGCTCGACAACAGTGCCTGACACATCCAAGTTCAGATACGCGTCGCTACGTTTCGCCCGCCCGCCGATCTATCCGTCGCGCGGCTTCGGCCGAGTTCTCGCGTGTCCGCGCGCGACCGGCCGGTCGATATCTCCTCGCGCCGGACGACGCGACGGCGGAGCCGCCGCGCGCCTCGCCGTTCGCTCCTCCTCGTCGTCGTCGTCGTCGCCGTCGTTCGCGCCTCCCGGGGGCAAACGGGCGAGAGGCGACGGCACGCGCCGCCGAGACCTAACCTCCTCCTTCGCCGCCTCCGCGCGCGCGCGCTGCGTGCGCGCGCGAATCGGGCGCGAACGCGAGGGGGAATCGATCGACCTGGTGGCCATCCCGGGTAGCGACCGGCACGTAGAATCGTCGGGGAAAACCGGGGCGCGTCGCGGCGACGACCGCGGGAACGGGCTTGCCCGTCGATCGCGCTCGCGGAAGGTAACGGATCGCCCGTTATTCGCGACTCCGTCCCTTTTGTGCCCTGCTCCGCCGTCCGTCCGTCCGTCCGTCCGCGCGACGCCGGACGTTGCCATTGATTGGTCGCGTTATCGATTGTACCCCGCTTAATTATCGTAACACGTGGCCGCGGCTCGCGTGCGCCAGCTCCGCGCGGGGCAGCCAGGCGGACGCGCTTCTCTCCTCTTCCGGACGCTCGACGGGCGCGCCTACGACTCGTTCGTGCCGCTTCAATTTCGCGTCCCGGGTCCCCCGCGTAGTAAATGTTTTAGCTCGCTCGCGTCGCCCCGCGTGTTTACAATCCGGGCCGGGGGGCTTGCCCGCGCTCCGCGCGGACCGTTTTCATAATTGACGTCGTTTCGAATCGAACGAGTGTGTATACATATTGGGTCGCCCGTGAGTAACGCGGGTAGAAAAGGCGAGGGCTGATCTTGCATGCTCGCAGCCGAGCGACGTCCTTTTACCGCACGGGGAATTGAGAGTTGAGGATTCAAACGGGTTGCAAACAGTCGTGGAAAATGTCTTTCGAACCGAAGCGTTCGCTTCTTTCCTCGGTTTCGTTTCAGAGAATGTTTCTACGAAAACCGTATCGCTCGTGGGACGAGCGTTCCTCGTAAAATGTCAGAATGTCGCTGCTCTCTGCGAGAAAATGGGAGTATTCAGGCCTGGTCTACAACGTGCCCTTTGCGATTAGAAACATTCTCTTTTTATAAGCAACTCAATCCGCTTGAAACCTTGCTGACAATGTGTAACTTGTCAATTTGCGCAAGTTTTGTTTTTATTGAAGATTGGAAGGCTCCCACGAATATAATTCAAATTGCTAATAAGCAAAGGTCAGAGCCATCGCCTAATTAATGCGGTAATTCATTTTTTAAACTGATAAGAATTCTTCAATGTCGCCAGCGATAATAAACAGCGTCGGTGTTTTCTTGGCCACACCTGGCATTTTTAATAGTACAGAAAGTTTATTGCGAAAAGTATTAGAGGTAATATTTTCTGCAATATAAATTTTCTGCATTGGTAAAAATGCCAGGTATGGTCAAGGAAACGCTAATTTTTTAAATATATTTATTGGCCGCAAACTAAAGTGTTTCTAGTCGCAAAGCGCACATTGTAGATCAGGGACTCGATTCTTGACTGCATTCGAAGGAGAAACGTATGCGAAATATATAATAACGCTCTTACAATTAGATAAAAGTTGCAAGTTGATTGGCTATTCGCGTGGTTTTTAACCAATCGACTTTCAACGTTTCTGTGAGAGCGGGAGTTTCGCATAAGTTTCTCTTTCGAATGAATTCAAGAACGAGCCCCAGGCTTCAGGCTGGTATCACATTTGTCGTACGACAAATTTTTCAAGCGTGTTGATTGGCTGTAAGATAGTAAAATTCTCGAGTGTCCAGACATTTACTATTCAGCAACCAATCGACACGCTTGAAACATTTGTCGTACGACAAATGTAATATTGGCTTTAATCAGTTGGGCAGTAACTCGTTGCTTCTAACGAAGTTACAGCTACAGTTACATTTTTTGGTAACTCTAACTTAACTTCGTTACTTTCTCTCCGTCTGTAACTGTAACTAAACTCAGTTGCATTAATAGTTACTTTATGTATGTTACAAACCTCCGCAGATCGCACTAGGTCTTGCATTTACTCATAAACGCCTTTATCGGCGCTTTACAATTCAAATGCAGATTTGATTTTTTTTCATTGCAAGGAAGTGACTGCAAATGAACGATTCGTTGCTTATTGAGTAACTGTAACGCGTTAATTTTCAGAATTGGTAACTTGTAACTGTAACTAGTTACATTTTTAGCGAAAGAACTGCAACAGTAACTAGATCCTCTTGTAAAGTACACGGAGAGAATGTTCACTTCAAATTTACCCTGAAAATATTGTAATCGTGGGACGTGGCGTTATGAAGAACTTTATCAGAGTTTTTGTTTTAATTTTACACATACATTTTAGTACTAATTATACTAAATGTACACTTTACTAATGAAATGTATGGTACAATTTTGGAAAATTCTCATAAAGTTCTTCAAAATGCCACGTCGTCCCACGATTACGTGATTTTCAGGAGAAATTTTCAGAGAAAATTCTCCGTGTAACTTTCCCAACCCTGGCCTAAACTTATCTACACCCACAGAAAACATTTCCGGATCCAATGCTGGTACACTTGAACGTATCGTAAAATAGGATCGATATAGCGCCAATCATATTTATTATAGAGAAGGGAATGTTTCAATCTTAAATGACAAGTTCTAAAGTCTAGAATAAAATGGTAGTATGAATTGTCTTTTGTCGAATATCGCGGTGCCAACTTCGTGCGTTGTAAGATGGAGGGGAAATTTATTCTAAACGTACGAATATACAGGGT
>NW_011967242.1:2633143-2666709 GCF_000949405.1 Vollenhovia emeryi | reverse complement strand
AGCGTTTACGGACATGTCTCCAGAGGAAAGTTTTTTCTTGTTTTGAGGTCCTAAGTTCATATTTTAAGTTAGGACACTTAACCCTGAAACACCCTGTATAAACCGAGGGGGGAAACCGCTGAGGGTCATTAATTTGGGTATTATAAAAATAAAATAAGATAATAAAATTAAGTAATGCTCACTGGGCCCATTGGGGCACAAGATTTTGGTCAGCGGTTTCCCCCTCGATATAAACTTACATTTATATAAGTTAGTCTTGTCTCAATATAGCAAGTGAATCTTTTTTAATTCGACAAAAATTGACTTATTTTTATACCAAATGAGGTTGTGAGAAATATAATGCGTCAAGAATATTTTTTGTCTCGGTAACAGAAATCCTTTCTGAGGTACTGTTCGTCAGGCCCGATCCTGTAGGTAGATTATTATTCTTGTTGCCGCAGCGCGTTCTTCGGCGCAATTTTATTCTTTCTTTTTTCGAGCGAACCAAATATCGTAATATTGTAAATTACCGCAACGAAAACAAAGTGGAAGCATATCGATGCGGCGAAAACAGGCATCGCCGTCGCGAACCGAACGCACCAATTTCGAGAGGAAACGCGCGCTCGCCGCCGGGGCGCACTCTTTCGCGAGGGTCGCTTATTCGCGCGTGTAAACGAGCGAATAAAATATTTAAACGCTGTCGCTGTTGAACTCGTAAAACTTAGCCACGGGCTGCTAGGAAGGGTTTTCCAGAGGTGCCCGCCGAGACGCGGCGCATATATATCTTTAATAAGACAACACACGCGAGGCAAGGTCAGGGCTTTTATTACTTTCTTACGTAGCGCCAAATCAATTTCCCGCGGAGTTCGCCGAGGGCGCGGGCTAATAATAAGGGTCGCATTTCTCGTCGAATAATTAATAAACAAATCGAGCTGCGCTCCCGCCGAAGGCACGAAGGAGGCGCCGGCCAGGGGTTGTGCGGTAAAGCGTGAGAACAAGTGTCCATAGGCAAATGGCCGTATTTGTTTCCATTCGATTTTGATCACAAAGTAGGTAACAAACGAAAGGTCTCGTCAAGCTGATTACAGATAAATACGCCAGTCTCAGAGTGTACCTACTTACCATAATGTTCCAGAGATATCGGGCTCCAAGGGTTCCATTCCATTCCAAACAAATATTTGGTGTCTGTACAGACGGCTTCATCGCTTACGTCATGGGAATTTTTCGAGCCCGATATCTCTGGAACATTAAATAGGTACAACAGTCCGCCGTTCGCAACCGTCGATGTACAGACGCAGTCTATATCACTTTATACTTTGTATTTCTTTGTCTTCGATCTACTGACTTGATCTTACAATAACCGGCCTTCGGTGATGCAAATCTCAATACCTTACGACGTATTCGGCGTTTGCATGCACGTGTCCAATATATGATGGAAGAAGATAAGAATTTGAACATAGAAATTTTGTGATATTTAGCGCATTAATCCTGTTTTGTCATTGAAAAGGGTTACCTTTAGTAGCCGAAACGTCTGACTTCAAATTAAACAGGTCCATATTTATGTTTTCAAATAACTACACAGTTGGAAAATTTGTGTTTTCTTGTTAAGAAAAATGCCGGTTAAAATTCTTGTGTTAAATGTTTAACACATTCATGTGTTAATTTAACATATTGCTCTTGCGTTAATTGACCTCAATTGTTAAATTATTAAAATAAGTCAGAAGAAATGTTAAAACAA
This sequence comes from Vollenhovia emeryi, assembly GCF_000949405.1. Classification (NCBI taxonomy): domain Eukaryota; kingdom Metazoa; phylum Arthropoda; class Insecta; order Hymenoptera; family Formicidae; genus Vollenhovia; species Vollenhovia emeryi. Next base: position 2,664,992 of record NW_011967242.1, on the reverse strand, counting down.
CACAACGTGTACTTATTGTTTAATCTTACACAATACATACATTCTATATTAATAGTAACAAGATTTATCTGTTAAAATTTACAGAATAAAATGTTGATTTTATTCTATGTAACATAAGTGAGAGTGATTTCGAATCGTCATTTCACTTATTACATCTGTAAAATGTAAAAATTACATTTTTGAAAATTCACTTTGTCATCAAAAATATGTTAATTTTACACAAAGTTTATTTCAAATTATTTTGAGATTTGCATTTATTTTGTGTTAAAATATTTATGTATCTGCGATCGTCTTGACGAGACCTTTCGTTTGGTACCTCCTTGTGACCAAAATCGTATGCGAGAAAAATGGGGCCGATCTTGTTCTCACTCTTTCAAGATTACGTCTACGCGGATGTCGCTACGTCTTGCGTACCGTTTACATTACGTTTACACGAACCTTATTCACGATACACAACCAATGTAGATTATAGTAAACTGAATCACCTTTTTAAAAAAGGTACAAAAAAGGCCAAGCATACGCGTAGAAAGAACAATATATAATGAGCAAAACTTTGGTTTAAAAAAGTACTCAAATCTATCCTCTCTACAAAAGGAATGATATAAAAAACTTGCACCAACTATAAAAATGATATTAATTCACGATACACAACCTATGTAGATTATTGTAAACTGAATGAATGATTGTTTTCTTCAACTGTATTCTTGCACACAGCCCTACAAAGATAAGTGGTTGTATACTAGGTTAGAGATATACATTTTATACATTTCAGTTGTTTTTTATTTATTCATTGTACGAGAGATTATACATGATACTAATGTATTTATGCTGACCCTCGCGAGCTTTTATACGACAGAGAGCAATTTACTCACCGAGAGATATACCCTTGCCTATCTAATCGGATAATCAATTACATATTAACAAACAGACGTATATTCCATTAAATTTTATATCCGATAAAAAATATAATCGGTCTTTTTATGAAATTTCATCGGTAACTGCAATTTCATTGGAGTGACCGATCGAAATTTCATCGATTATATCCATAATTCAATCGGGAAACTTGATCGGAAAAACCGATGGTTAATTTTTCACTGGAAACACTACTTAATCTATTTGTCCAGCGGAAATTTTTCCCAGTGCTCGGTTCACGGTTGCAATGTGCACGCGATGTTCTTTTTTTTCACAGGTATAAGATCGAGATCTTTAAAAACCTCGTTAACTTTTCGCCTTAAAAATTGTGCTTGAGGCAAACGAGAGTGAAAAGAAGCGTCGCAAACGAAACATAAATTTCTGACAAAACGTGAATGCGCGATGATTGACGGATTCACGTGACACATAATTTACATCGTATACACGTAGATGTAGGTTATTAATTTTCCGCGTAAACGGCCAACGGCGGCAACAAAGATCGCGAGACAACGGCGAGCCCGTGTGAGCGCGCGAGTTGCATATCGTTGCCCCGTCTCGAAAACTCGCGGGCGAAAACGCAAGTGGGCGCTTTCCATTTGCATAACTTTTCACGTCACTCGCGCCGACTTGAATTAGCTCGAATCGATAGCTCCCATGCGGACGAGTGAGGAGTATTTATCACGTACAGAAGTTAACGCGCGCGATATTACCGAGTAGCTTGGAGATACGTCGGGTTCAAAATTTGCCTTGATTTCGCGGTGCAATTGATTAAGCGCGAGTCGAATTTTAATCCTTTCATCCCGGCTGGGCTCACGCGTACAGCTGTGTACTCGACGGATGTGCTATCTATTTCTGAGGGGATTATATTTATGGATTGTATTTATATCCATTGTATAATATCCATTATATGAATTTACATTTATGTAATGGGTATAAATGTAATCGATTATCAAGAAAGATCATCATCCAATAATAAAATAAAAAACGAGCGAAAAAGTAGGCAATAGGAGTCGACACAAGATGGTATTTTATTCAATGACGTGCGCTAAATTCAACACTTGCTGTGTGACCGCTTTGTGTGATTGAAACGTCTGACGTAATAATTTATGAAAAATTGTTTGACGGCGTTAAACTGACCCGGGTGGTTTAATTTAACAATTTATTCCGACGTTTCGATCATCCGGATGGCGGTCCTTTTCAAGGAAATATACGGGTTAGTTAAAAGTTAAAAAGATGTCATCCGTTTCTGGATATTGGTCGGAGAAAACTGTTCAGTCCCACTGCGGCTGTTGTGTCGGACGGACGTGCCTTCAAACACAGTTTTCTCCGACCGATAACCGGAGACGAATGACATTTTTTTTAATTTTTAACTAATCCATATATTTCCTCGAAAAGGACCACAATCCGGATGGTCGAAACGTCGGAATAAATTGTTAAATTAACCCACCTTGGCCAGTTTAACGTCGTCAAACAATTTTTCTTCCCGTTTTTAATCAATTACTGACGACAGTAATATTCTTCTTCGTAATAATTTATATTTCGATCTATTAAACTTGATATATTTCGCACATAACGTCTTGTGTCTGTCGCCTATTTCTTTGTTCGTTTTTTTAATAAGGGAGTATATTCCATTATCCATTTTTTGAAAGATGACATTGAACTCCGCGACTTACCGCGCGGCGTGAATAGACTCTAACGTAAGTGTATGCGTAGAAAAATGAAAGGAGGAGAAAAAGGGACCAAAATAAAATATTATTTTACCCTAACGTTCGTTAGGCCTGGCTTTTCATTTTTTGGTTAAACTGTTAGCCCATAGGTTAGTCGACTCTCCACCTTTTTCCATGTTACTATCTGAGAAGTGACGGAGAGTCGACTAACCTCTGGTTAACAATTAACCAGAAAAGGAAAACCCAGGCCTCAATGTATTAATGTCGTGTTATTATTTTATACGTTTTACAGTGTAGTAAAATGAATTGTATTACTTTAATAAGCAGAACTCGATTTCGGTTCACTTTTCCTCTTCCTTTGTTCCCCTCGGCTCGCCGTCGAGGCAGAGTCCGAGCTCGCGGTGATACACAATGACGCGCGGATTAAATGGAAAGCAGAAATGGAAATACCGCGGGCTCGTGTCGACCCGCGGCTAAACAGGAAGCAGGTATCTGCCGATCTTCGCCGCCGCGTGATCGCGTCTGCGTTTATTATCCGCAACGTTAGTAGCGTGAGCGGTAATAACGCAAACCGCGATAACGGGCACGAAATGCCGTCTGTGCGTAAGTGATACAGTCGTCGCTCGTTTCGTTATCTGCCATCGGGACGTAACGTCGATTTTCTTGCTCGCGCACCGTGTCGATGCACGATCTGTAAAGAGCCACGAGCGACTCGTCGCTCTCGCGGAAAGGGAAAGGCCGATACGTGTTATAAACGTGGGTAAATATAGGCGATTGCCGAGCGTGTATCTGTCTCATTGTCGTGACATGATAAATGAAGAAAAATGAAGAGTATCAACCAGCTGGCCCCGCGATTGTGCGTTATGCAAACGGAAGGTGGACTTTCCACGAATGGTCGAGGAGGGAAAAGTGTCGATGGTCCATTGTTGGTACGATCGGGAATAAAAAGATTCATTTCGTATTGAATCATTTCGTGATGGGATTGGTTTTTCGTTCATTGCAGGGTCAAAATGTCGCGAACTGTAGGTTGCAATCTTGCGTTATATTTTCCATTGTTTTCGACGCGGAATGGTCGCCTTTCCAGGTCGGTCGATTCACTGACAAACCGAGCCGGTTCCGCGCGGTAGACGCGACAACTGTAGCAACAAATACACGCGTTGTTCGTTTTTCTCTCAAAAGGCGACGTTTGCACAACTTGGCTCGACTCGGCCGAGCCCAATAGCAAAGTCGTTCGCGGCGGAAACCGCGGCGGGGCCGCTTCAGAGCGCGGCGCGGCAGACAACGTGGCGACGGGAATCCCACCGATCGGCACCGACGACTCGTCCGTCATCCTCGCTCGCGATAACGGCCTCCTCCTCCGCCGCCGCGCTTTTGGCAGCTCGTCGCACCGTCGAAATTCGCATCGCTCAGCATTTCGCGCTGCCGTTCCAACTTTCAACCTGCGCGTCAATTCTCCGAAGCGACGCGAATTTTTGCCCGCCGACGACAGACGAATTCGTCGATGCCGCGGAAAGTTTTTAACAACTTGCCGGCGATCTTATCCCCCGCCGTTTAGTCCCAGTCTGCAATAGACGATTTTTAAGCCCCGAGCCTTAAGAAATTGACCAATCACGGTCAAGTATGAGTAGAATACGCGACTGTGATCAGTCAATTTCTTAAGGCTCAGGGTTTTAAATCTCTATTGTAGATTAGCAGTCACAAATCGTATCTCGTTCAGTCGGGAAGGCGGCTTTTTCCGGTCTCGAGTTTCGCGCACGAGGGAGGTGCCAAGGATGAGATCACGCGCGCACCTGTATAAACGAGGCTCGCGCAAAATTCTCAGTAAAACTCTGTCGCAAACGGTGTAAACCAGTCGCGTGAATAACACCCTCGATTTTGGCTGGGGAAGCCTCGCGTCTCTCGCTCGGCCGCGATCGAGCGGTGTCCCTTGTTCCGCGGATGCCGCTCCGGGCGATCGTACAGGGGGTGCGTTCGGGAGCGCTACTCAGCGCCGAAAGCGTCATTCTATTTTTGTTGCGTATCAGTGTCGGTCTACAACCTTGCTTTAAGTAAGCCGTAAGCCTTAAGCCGTAAGAAATTCACCGATCGCGGGTGAGAGAGGAATGAGTGCCTGTGATTGGTTAATTTCTTACGGCTTTATGCGCGTATCACACTAGCGATTGGCGGCTGCGTCTGCGTTTGCGTTTGAAAATAGACGGCCGGTTAAACGGGAATCGCGAATCGCAATCGTCGGCAACTCCTTTCTGATTGGTCCAGAGACAATCGTAGACGCAAACGCGAACGCAGACGCGTCGCCAATCGCTAGTGTGATACGGGCATTAGGCTTACGGCTTACTTGAAGCAAGGTTGTAGACCGGCACTTATTCGTCGAGTAAAGATAGCGAGCTCCCCCGAACGCACCCAGGATCGTCGGTCCCTGGGCACTTTACCCTCTCGGCGGCCTCCGGCCGATTCGCGTGCGGGATTCCTTCGCTTCGCGGTCGCTTTACTCACTTGGACGATAATTGATACCGAGCACGTGCTTACCAGTGATCGTCACGCGCTCGGAGCCGAGATGGATCGCCCCGTCGTCGGCCACTTGGATGACCACGCAAAACAAACCATATAATAGCGTGGATTTTATCGCGAGCCGCGACGCGCGCGCGGCACGCGATAAAATCCTAGGCGAGATTCTTGGCGGAATCCCTCGCGCCTCGCCGCGCCGCGGATTCATCAGCGTGCACGTTACGCGCGCAGGTACCTTCGCCGTCTTCATTGGGCAATCGGCAACAGAGCCCGGGCTGCGTCCCGATCCGCATAGCGATCTCATCGCGGAAAGTGACCTCACGTGGTCGCTTTAGAGTCTCCGCTCGCGCAGTTCAGTGAGTCACAAGACACGACACGCCGGCTATCATTTATATGGCAGTTACTGTAGCCGAGGCATCGTAGATGCCCGCGGCTTATTACGACCACTTATTTCGCTCAGCTTCTTTTCTCGCTTCGCCGTTTGCGTAATCGTGACGGAAGCGCCGAGAGAGCCAAGATAAAATACGTATATTTCTTTTTCCTCACCGCGGACGCGCCACGGTGGAAATTGATCTCGAAATGTTTACCGAGTTTACGAGGCCACGCGTCGCGGCCGATCGAACGACGAAAGGGAATTCTTTTCGCGAGTCGGCGCGAAGGTAGCGAAATCGCGATTGGTTTGCCGCGGCCGAAGGGTCCGACGCGTGCGACGACGGTGGGCGTCGACCTTGAATCAGCTGTTCGTCCTCAATGTCGACGATATATTAATAACGCGTGTCCTGTGTGCATGTAGGGGGTAAAAATTGGCCTCATTAATATTATTGTCCCCTTTATTTCTTTCGGTAAAATCTTATGCTCGATTGTCTGGATATAACATTTTAATATTATAAAAAAAAAATAAATTAATACAATTCGTATGGCTCAAATGTGATAAACACAAATTTGAATAAAGGACTAAGAGGCGTGGCAGGGTGTTAGTGTCTAAATATTTTATTCTAAACGTATTGCGAAAAAATAACATTTTTATATCAAAAATAATTAAGTATCTAGTTTGTACAAGTATCCATTTTAGTTGGCGCAATTTGATGACATCATTACTTTTGTAGAGACAATAAGATTTTGTTTTTCTCACAAAATATATCTAAATAATTATTATATAGTATACTTCTTGATTGGATGGCGCTTATACTTGGCGTCTTTTTTTACCTTTTTAAAAAAGATTTTTTTTAAGGTTATTAATAGCACCGCGTGTGCATGTAGGAGACATTGTACTCCCGGGTCGCGCGCGGCAACGTTTCGCGAACCTGTCGAGTGCGTGTAACGAGCCACCGCGAAACTTGCCCTCCGTACTCGAAAACACCTGTTGATCGAGGCGGGAATAATTTCGATAAATGTTTTTCGCGTTAAGAAAAAGAGGAGCTTTCCGCTGCCCTCGCGTTCACGTTGCAGCCAGAAGTGCGTAACAAGGGAGGATCTGTTTACGATCGCGCGAGAGAAAATCGTACGATCGTATCGAGAGCTGTTTGACGAGTGTAGCTAACGGGAGATTTGACATTTTTCTGTCGCGAGTGACATTTGCGAGAATGGAAAAGTGTCGAATGCAATTGTAAACCTCTTGTCAACCGATACGTTTCTACGCGGGAAAAGTGACACGGCTCGAAAATGGCAATTTTCCAGGAGAGCGATTTTACAAACTTTCCAGACGCGTGTTGCGTTAATGACTTTATCCGAATGACAAATGCAGCGGTTATCGTTTCTCCCACCACGCTGATGACGCTTTTCAGAATAAAAGCACGCACGCTCTCGAGTTGATGAAAAATTCACTATTTTTTTACTCCCGTCGCTTTCCTCGCGCAAAGGCGATATAAATGGCGAGAGGTTTATAATTGCGTTTGTCGTTTTTTTTTCCTGCTTTCGCACGTATCTTCCGCTGGCGTCGCGTAGAAATTGCATTGTTCGCGCGGCGAGATGTTCGTGCCAAGCGGAGGAGATTCGATTATTAGGAGATTTTGCGGAAATAGAGAGAACGGACGGACGTGGCGCGGCATGCGTCATGACAATAATTGCCGTGGTAACTCCAGTAGCGGATTACCCGGTTTTAACGCATTGTTTCTGCGGCATTTTGCGCGGCGCGGCGTGTGATAAGAGCCGGCGGTGAATTTCCTCGTGATATACTTCCGAGATAAGACGCCGATATAAAATCGCGTTTATCGGCTCTCCACGGGACATTGTGCCGCAAGAGTGCGTTTTTAGCTCGGCGTTTCTCTTTTTATTGCTAAAATATCGCGTCCCGCGAGAGATGCGTTTAGGGGCCGTGGGGGAAAAACGACACGCCAAAATCAAGTGTTAGGGACAAAAGTCTCTCTCTCTCTCTCTCCGATTTCATATTTATCTTTTATTTCCTTTTATATTGTTATCTCAACCACTAACTCACGTGCACTATTCACTCACGGTTTATTGTCTCGTAGTAATTTCCTACGCGGAGAGAACTTTCTCTTAAAATTCACCCTGAAAATCACGCGAGCGCGGGGCAACACGGCGTTTTGAAGAACTTTATGGGGGGGGCTTTTCGAAATTTTACCATACATTTTGCTAGCAATTACACTGCATTGTAAAACTGTAAATTTGTCTTTTGTATTTTGTATCGCGGTCTTATTTATGCGGGAGTTCTTGTAACCCTAAGGTGAAGCAATAAATTATAACTAATAATTATACTTAGTACATATTTACTAGTACAATTTCGAAACACTCGCATAAAATTCTCCGAAATGCCACGTTGTCCCACGATTACATGATTCTCAGGATAAATTGTAAGAGAAAATTCCCTCCGTGCGCGCTTTAGGTGACTTGTCCCAGAGCGTGTAATAAATAATGACTCTTATTCTCTCTCTCCCTCTCTCTCTCTCTGTTCGATCGATTGATCGAAAATCGCGACAACCGCGGCGAGAAAATTAATCAGCGATAAAGTGATTTTTTCGACTTCGCCCGCCCGCTCGCTCGCTCGCTCGCTCGGTTTCGCATGATCTGTCACGTGTCTACGTCTGCCAGGCCGCTCGGATCGGGTCCACGAGCCGAATAGCGTTTTACGTCACGCGCCAGCACGCGGTAAACAAGCAATTCGCGCATCGACGCGGGCTTGGCGTCCGGCCAAAGAACCGGCTAGCGCTACTCCCCTTGGTCTTAGGCGATTTTGCGTACAATGCGACTGGCCGGTGAATCGAATCGCGGTGCCTCGCGCCGGGCATGCGGCCATTATTTTAATTGCTCCGCTTGCCGCGAGCCGGAGTACATCCTCTCGGGATGTGGGATGCTCTCGGGGAGATTCGCGGACGACGCGCGTGTGTGCAGGGATAGGCGCTATGTCGCTGGCGCATTGCGGTAAGCGGTAGGTACGCGCTCTATTTCGCGTTCGCATCGACGTAGCCTAGCGTCGTACGTGCTGTATGGGGAAGCGCACGAGAGCGGGAGGGGCCCGACCTTGCGCGCGAGAGAGCGATAATTGGCGCCTTCTCTTTCAGCTTCCTCGATGGAGGGCACCGGTAACGACAAGCAGAACGAGTCGGACGAGTGCGACGTGAACGGGGACAACAGGAAGCAGGATGACGACGACTCGACCGGGCAGGAGGACGTCGAACGGAAGATGAAGGCGGAGGACAGGCGCGAGTCCTTGGAGAACATGAATCTGAAGAACGAGATGAAGACGCTGAAGAAGACGCTGTCGGCGGACGACGAGGAGGCCGACGAGGAGAACGAGGGCAGCAAGGAGTCCGCCGACGAGGAGGAGCGCAAGGAGGAGGCGCGGACGGACGGAGGGCCCGGCGAGAAGAAGGAGCAGGAGTCGTCCAGCGACAGCACGTCCACCAGCACCACCGACGACGAGTCCGAGACCAGTTCGGAGGACAAGACGGAGCCGTCCAAGCCGGAAACGGCCCAGACGACGCAAACGGAGGCGACCTCGCGGGAGGAGTCCAAGGAGGGCGCGTCCAAGACCGAGGACACGACGGACGACAGCGACATCGAGGATGATCTGGTCTCGGCGATCAATTACAATACCATCACCTCCCTGGCGGCGCTCAAGGATATGCTGCAGTCCTCCGGGGAGGACTCGGACGGCGTCGACAGTTTCTTTCACCATTACTTCCTGTCGCATGTAAACCGGCTGCCGTCTAGGAACCAGACGCACAGCCCGTATCCCTGGGGCAGGAGATTGTCGGAGTGCCGGGAGGAGGACGAGTACGAGACCGAGGAAGGTGAGGGGAGACGGTCGTCTCCGACAGGAGTTAATTGCCCCGCGGATCGAACCGGGTACCGCGGGCAATTACGAGGGAAGCGTGCGGTTACGAAATATAAGCTATTGCGAGGAGCTCGCGTCCAATGAGAGAGAGCTAAGATTAGCTTAGCGTGCTCGCGTTTGGCAACGCACCGCGCGAAAAGTCTCTCCACTTAGGTAACGATCGCTTAAACGTATTTATAAAGCGTTTCTCCTGTTCTTCTCCCTGGAGTCTGAGACGCGATCCTTGACCGCTCGCGAGGACGCGCTCGGCCTTGATTTATGAAACATCGCGAGTTTCCTTAATCGCGTTGCAACGAGAGCGTTTATAATCGCGCTTGTTTTTCTATTCTCGCCTTCAATAATTAATAGTAACGACCGGCTCTTAACGGCGCGCTTTTTATAATCTCGTCGCGGCGCGATGAATTTCCCCGACGTTCCAACGGGGTCACAGACGCGCCTTTGTGCCACTCCTCGACCTTGAGGGCCGTACGCGCGCGAATCGGGAATAACGAGAGCCCTGTCGCCTTTTCCACGGCGTGTACGAGTCCAGATCGCGCTGACTTTTACAGGGAAGAACGCCGACAGCCCGAGCGTCGACAGCAAGAAGGACACGTCGAAGACGCAGGTCGAGAAGACCGACAGCGCTTCCTCCAAGACGTCCAAGGCGTCGAGCCCGTCGTCCTCGGAGAATTCCAGCTCGGAGAAGATCGACGAGAAGTCACTGGCGACGTCCAGCGTGTCGGACGCGGCGAAGCCACCCTCGCCGTCGTTAACGGTGACGGCGACGACGACGACGACGGCGGCGGCGGCGGCGGCGGCGGCGACGACGGCGACGTCGCCGACGACGGGCGCGGCCGCGGCGGCGACGACGGTCTCCGGCAGATTCACCACGTCCACCGTGACGTCGCCGACGTCGACGGCGAAGCCTCCGCTGCGGAGGAGGCACACCACCGGCCCGGGCATGACCTTCCCCGCCACGGATCCCCCCTCGTATTCCACCAGCATGACCTTCTCCAGGACCAGCCCGTTGCCCAGCCCGCACTTCGACAAGCGCTTCTTCGACAGCAGCCTGATCGAGATAAAGAGCCAGGCGAGCAGCACCAGCACCCTCGACTACGACTCGACGGAGGAGGTGTGGGTGCGCAGGATGGACCTGCTGCAGGAGAGGAAACGGCGGGTGAGCTATTATCTCGAGTATTAACCCGAACGAGATATTAACGAGACGCGCCGGGAATTTCGCCGCCTAATCGAATGCGACTGGGCTTTAATGACTGCACCGTAAATGTCCGGCATTGCAGCGCGAGACCTGTTGTACCTGTTGGCGAGGTAGACAAATCTTCGCGTGTAAATCCGCGCGGTAGAAACGATCGAGTTCGCCGCTCGGGCGAAGCAGATTTAACGGGGACAAGTGTTTCATTACGGCGAAATAATGGGCGGATTAACAGAAATTACGCTCGACAAATAAAATTCATTTCCTCGCGATCCTCTTCGTGTTTTTTTTACCGTCGATTTTATTCGGTGTGTATTTAAAAAAAATAGAGGGCGCGTATTTTTTAACGAGAAACGTGTGGTAATTGCCTGAATGAATGGAATATTTCGCGCGCGAGAGACCCGCGCGGTCGCTCTGATATTATTGAACGTAATTTATTTATTTGCAAAAAAATGCGAAAAAAGCATCTTTCTCACGTCGCGCGCACTAAATCGGCGAAGCGTGCGTAAAATATGCTGTGCCGGCAAACACTCGTACGTTCGTGGACGTTTTCTTACCGCGGAGAGACGCCCAGCGCCTTCGATTGAACGAAATCGGTCGTCGTCGTCAATCATTTTCGTGCGCTATCCCTTTAAGGATCGGAGACGCGGCGACATGTGGACAATCGCGCCTCGTCGGCGTCGGCGTTCCATTTGCCCCGTCTATAATTGCACCAATTAACCAATTGCCGCGAGTGGAGGCAGTCCCGTAAATTTGTTTACAGCGACGTCCCGGCCGGGCGATTCTTGCGAAAGCGGATCGAGCGATCCCCCGTCGTTCGCGCGCGAATACCGCTCGTTGTTTCCCCGCCGATTGCGCCGCGATTATTCGTCAGTTGTACGTCAACGAAACGAAATTGGATTCTTCGTCGCCGCCCATTGTCGTCGCGTTTGCACGCGTTTCTCCGGGCGGCGCTTTATTAAAATACGCTTATTAAAACGCGCGCGCGCGCGCGTCGTTATTATTGCACAAACGGCTGAAAATTCGCGCCCCGAACATTTTCTCGACGGTGCCATCCGATCCGCTGCCTCTCTTTTTACCATCCATCGCGCCATTGTGCCCGCGGGCACAAGGTTGTTGCGTTTTTACACGCGCGTTCCTTTCGAAATCGTAAAGTAGCTCGTAAAGTCGCCAGTTCGAAGATATTCGCCGTTGGCGCGCGCAGCTTCCGCAAATAATAGGCCTAAAACTTGAGTGCAGCTTAAACGAAATATATATGTGTACAATCGATCGTAAAAAGAACTCGAGGGCTTCCGCTTCTTCCGCTCTAGAGACCCTGTGATCAGAGAGACTGGCCGTAAGGGTTCGTCAAATTCCCCGCGAGTGAGAGAGAAACGTGGACTGTCTCGCTCGCGGGAATTTGACGAACGCTTATGGCCAGTCTCTCTGATCACAGGGTCTCCGTTCTGCTCTTTCTTCTTCTCCTTCTCTTCCGAGAGGATTATCTTGGCGGGTCGGCTAACAAAGTTCCTTTCCGACGGAACAATTGGCGTATACGCGGGCAACGGTCGCGGGTTCCCGATTGTTTTCGCCGTCGACGAATGATTTTCGCGGTCGTTGATATTTTTTTCTGAAATTTCCGCGGCCGCTCGAGAGTAACGAGGGGATTATGTGTTTCTAAATGTCGTATCGTCTGCCCCAGATCTCACGATGCGGCTCTAACGTCTCACGGAAGGGGTGAGGCGAACTGGTACAAGGCTTCCTTAAGCTCTATCGATTCACTCGAAAGAGAAGTTATTACCGATACCCCGCGGGGAGGTTCTCATGACGAATAGATATTTTGACGTGTCCACCGTCCCGTGCGTGTCCTCGCCAGCGGGAAATATTGGAACACTATTAATTGGAACGACTCGAAGCGAGCACGAACGTCTTACGTCAAGGCTCGGGCACTATTTTCTACGTTTTTCCCGGGATCGCTGTACATTTCCGTCGCTTTCGTCATTTCGGTTCGCCGTGCACTGCATCGCGCTCGGACGCACTTTGCGATTCTGCCGATTTTTTTTTTCAGAGGGAATTTCTCGGCTCGTTAGAAACACCCTACACATGTACGTACGATGTTTCGAATCGATATCGATCTTCGTTGCGTCCACAGTTACATTTAACATTGACTTTCACAACGGAAAAAGAGTCCTTATCAATCTTATCGGGCTTGAGCGATATGGGAACAAAAGTTACCTCGCGCTGTGCATCGAAGAAAAATTAATTGAATGGCAACGCAATGTTTCACGTCGCATTCCAATTTTAACGGATATCATTGTGGGGAAACGCGGAGATCTGCTTATCGTCCGTCGCTAATTTTCCTGATGGGCGCAAATTTTCATCGCTCTCGACAGCGAAACAATTGTTTTCCAATGCGCGAAATTTTTTCTTGGACTCGCGAATTCCGAATTAATTCCTCGCGTCTTTACGATCTATCATAAAACTGCTCATTTCTCGTAACGTATTGATTAATTTGCACGATACAGTGACAGTAAGATAATACACGTGTACGAGTATCGACGCGTTTCAAGATAAGGAATGATCTCGCGTTTTATGATTCCACTGCTCTCAAAGAGCGCGACGCTCTCGCGAAGTTGTACAAGCTCGATGAATATTTATATCGTGTTTTCGAGCAAACTGCAATGCGCGGATCGCACGAGATTCTAAACAACATATAGAAAACGGCTAATGCGGGTCTAAGGCAGGACGTAGGTAGCCTAATACTTAAAGGTTCAACATAGGGCCAAAATTTCGACTCGGGGGAAAACGTGAATTAAACCAACAAGTTAAGCGACGTTTTGGTGAGGCCGGGCCTTAGTCGGTTAGAAATTTACTTTGATCGATTATCCCAGAATTATATACGCGCAGTTCCCATTTCTCTTTCATGTAGCGCAACTTCAGAAAACTCGGATAAATAAAATTACAAAAATAAACTGCAAGTCAAAAGGGAAAAAAAAGAGAGCGAGATAAAAATATGAAGGAAAAGCGATATTTAATTTCGCGGAGGTGCGCACGCTGTGCCAATATTGCCGCTACTGATAATTGATGTTACACTTCCGTCTTCAACGGCGCGGCTGTAGGCGGCGGCGGACTAACGATAAGAGCTTTTCACGCGTAAGAAAAGCTAGCCGTATCGCGATAAAATACCATAAAAAGAAAAATGGGTCGCCACGCGGATGATGCACCCCGATAACATCGGCGATAACGTCGTTATGGCAATTATCGGGGTATCACTGTCGTCGCGCCTGTCAATCGGGGAAAAGACGAACGTGCACGCGTCTTTGGAATTCACGGTATCCGCGCGCGCCGTCAGTCAGCGCCGAGAGATCTCGTCGGGCGCGTTTATTGTACGCTTTCTAAAAAAGCGCCGTTTCAAAGTCATGCCGCATCGATTCTCGCCGGTGCAAATATACGGCGGGCGTACGCGCGTTTTTCCGCGTTCGACTACCGGCGCATTCGATCGCGGTTTCGCCGCGACGGGTCGTAGGAGGGTCCGACTCGAGGACGCGACGCCTGGGTGGCAGGACGCATTTCGGGAACGTCGACAATCGCGGTACACGCTTATTCAGACTGGACGCGATTAGAGACCCTGTAGTCAGAGACTGGCCGTAAGAGTTGGTCAAATTCCTGCGAGGGTAGGATCGTAGAAGAGTGCGGTAGCCTACGTTGCTCTCTCGCTCGCAGGAATTTGACGAACTCTTATGGCCAGTCACTGATTACAGGGTCTCTAGACGCGATGAGCGATGAACGACGAGCGATAACCCCATGGGCGTGCAGTCTTCATAGGAAAACAGTGCGCTTTTCCCATCGCGTCTAGAGACTCTGTCATCAGAGACTGGCCAGGAGAGTTCGTCAAATTCCCGCGAGCGAGAGGGAAACACAGGCCATCTCGCTCCTCGACGACAGGTGGAGTCGTAGAAGAGCGAGGACAGCCTATGTTTTACCTCTCTCACTCGCGGGAATTTGACGAACTCATGCGGCCAGCCTCTGATTACGGGGTCTCCAATCGCGTCTAGTCTGAGCGAGCCGGCAGTCGTAGCGCGGCGCGACAGACTGCGCCGGTACCGCGAGGCGAGCGATGACCGTCTCTCGCGAAGGAGAATCGTTATCGCGATAACGGGGACCGCGTGATTAGAGGCCGGGAGATACGCCGGGGTATCCACCGCTGTCCGCGACACTCGCCACTCGACGTCGCGGGCTCGATGGCGAGCGCGAAACCCACGAGGGTACGCGTAACACCTGGGATAGGCGCGCCGTATTCGACTCGACTACCGTCGCAGGATGTCGGCGTCCCTCGGGAGGGTGCGGAAGTACTCCCTGGTGCCGTATCTGGACCGTTGCCCGGAGTACCACGGGACTTATAAGGTATTCTGCGAGAGGTGTCCCTTTGCAAAGTTAATCTCGCTCGCGCGGCTGATAAGTCCACGTCAGCCCTGGAGCAGGCGGCGAGGTTCTTTCGCAAACAGGAGAGGGAGAGGGAGGAGAGGGGGAGGAAGAGAGAGAGAGAAAGGGGTGGGGGCTGGAGATGAGAACCTCTCGAAGGTCGCCATCCTGTCGCGCCCCTCTTCGATCTCGTCTCCTATTGTGCTCCGCGGGAATTCACGTGAATGCGCATAACGAACATCTCGCCACGCGGGGCGCCTATCAATGTATCCCCTTTATGCGCTAAGCAATTTGTTATTTCGCAATTATACTTGCCGACCCGGTTAACTCCCCATTACACCCTCGCCGACGACTCGCCGCCGTCGCCGTCGTTAACGAATATACTTGTGCGAGAAATGCCGCGCGCGGGCAAACGCGGGGCGACGACGACCTCGAAAGTGCGCCTGAAATTCACCCTCGCGGCCCACCAACCCCCGCGCGTTTCCGAGCGTTCTCCTTTGCCTCGTCTCGGAAGACTCGGGGGGGATAAAAATATCAACGCCGCACGCGAATCCTCCGTAGTGGAGAGATAACGGCCGGTGGTCTCGTGCAAATCGTGGGCGAATCGCGAGGCCGAATCCCAAACCCTTTTCCTCGATAGAGGCCACGGGGACGATTACGTTGACCGGCGCGCCGCAGAGTTGACGAAGCGTGATTCACATTCTGGTGTGGACGATATGAGGTTGACCGAGTGGCGGGAATAAAAATAGATTTTAGACTTGCAAATGTTAAACGCTCCGGGAGACGCGAGCGGGACGCGAAAACGTTCGTACGCGCTGTCGGTTGGACATTTTCCAGAGCGGCTCTCTCCCCCTTTGGACGAATTCCAAAGATATTATTATTATGTAATTGGATACGCTTTATCTTGATTATCTCACTTTTTTCCCTCTAATAAATCAATGCGAGACTTCGGCCGCGTTGCACCGCGCGCCGCGGCCAGGAGGCGAGGTGCCTACGCATAAGACCGCGCGCGTAAATACAATCGCGCTATCGTGCGATTAAACAGCGATATCTAATCACGGTCTCCGCGTTCGTCTTCATTCTCTTCGCGGCTTACAATAATTCTCGCGAGCCGCTGGGGTCGCGAGGAGTCGGCTATTTTATTATATTTTTTTTTTCGGGATTCCGCGCGGACAATCCGATCGATCGTCTTCAACAAACGACTTTCTTCCTTTCAGGAGCTCGGCTCGCAGCCGCTGCCGACGATCGTGACCGAGGACACGGATAATTCCGGACATGCTTCTCAAGGTCACAGGCCACGGGCAGGTGAGTTGGTAATTGACGATCACGTACGCGCTCGTTACATTTCGCATTCTCCTCCGGGGGCACGCGAGCGACGCGAGCGTTTCGCACGGAGATTCGTATCGCGTAATTGTCATTCGTTTATCTGCCGGCCGGGAAATGAGTTCTCTCCGGTACGCAGCGAGGTGGCTTACGCAAGCGAGAGAGCCCGCGATTGTCACGTCCGAGCGCGAGGCCTGCATGCAGCCAGGTAGTTAAGCGAGAAAATATTTATGCCGCAATTTGACTTGCAGATACGTGGGGCTCGCACTCGAAGACGATCAAAAAGTCGTCCTACGGGAGCGCGCCCAGCTCGGGAAAATCGACGCCCCTGCCGCAGCCGGCCGAGCCGTCGAGCTCCTCGAGTTCCGGCAAGGGGGGCCGAAAGGCTTCCGGCACCCGGTCCGGTTCCACCAGCCGCAGCAACAGCGCGGAGCGCCGGAGAAGCGGCGGCGGCACCGATGACACCGCCAGCCCCACGAGAAAGCCGGCGCTCTTCGACGCCTTCAGACCGCGGAGCAAGTCGGACGCCAGCAAGAGGAAGCCCAGTATTATAGCTAATATGAAAAGTGCCGTTCAGGTACAAACTAGAGAACAATACACGCATTACCAGGTCTGGGAAGTAACTCGTTACTTGTAACGAAGTTACAGTTACTTTCTTTTTGCTAACTCTAACTTAACTTCGTTACTTTCTCGCCATCTGTGACTGTAACTTGGCTCAGTTACACTTTTTCGATAACTAGCGACTAATTTAATGGGTTACTTTATATATTTTTTAAACCACTGCAGATCGCATTGGGTCTTGAATTTGCGCATAAACGCCTTCATCGACGCTTTACAATTCAAATGCGGATTTGAGATTTTTATTTTCATTGCAAGAAAGCAGCTGCGAAGTGACAATTTGTTACTTTTCGAGTAACTGTAACTAGATACTTGCATAGAGTATCTTTCCCAATCCTGCGTATCACACAGCAATGAAGATGAGACGTGCGTTATAATGATTAAATTTTTCATTTTTTAATCAAGTCTTTAAATCAAGTCTTCTGTAGTAGTTTCAGTGAAATTCTGTTAAACTGTGCTGTTAAATTTAACTCACCGTGTAGTCGCTACTGTTCCTACTCAACGTGTCGTTAGCTTAATTAAACAACGGAGTTAAAAGAAACCATAAAAAGGGTTGAATAAAAGATGTAGTTGCTCTTTTAACTACAACTCGTGTTAGAATAATAAATTTTGCTACACATGAGAGTTAAAAATAACGAGATATTGAGTAGCAGCATTGGCGACTATTCAACGAGTCAAATTTAGTCGCTACAAATTGAATAGTGAAGAATTGATTAATGGAGAGATCCGCGCACATTAGACAGCTTCATACACATTGCTGTTAAGCGGACAATATATTATAATCATAATTAATAGATCACGTTGTTAATCTCATTGTACGACTGTCCAGCATTCGTTGCACAGAGGATCGCACGGAAGCTCGTCGGTGGATGTACATACGGAGAAGGATCATCATAGAGAAAGCCAGAAGGAGCAAAAGGAGAGCAAGGAGCAGGGTAGCGGACGGCCTAGAGCTGGCTCGGAAAGCAGCAGGAATCCTGTGAGCAAAGTCATGGATCTCATCAGGCACAGGAGCCACAGTGCCTTGAGCGCGGAGGACAAGCGGAAAGCGGTAAGCGGTCTCCACTACGTTCAACCACCGTTCAACCACACGCCGGCAGCAGCGGTCGCATTTGCATACGTTCATCTCGTCGACGACAAGTGCGTTTCGTATTGCGTACCGTGAAACGCAAGTAGACCTTTCTCACCTGGATACCGGCCGCGATGCAGCCTGGATATACCGCAATGCAGCGAGCAATGCAGACCCGCGCGTATCGGCGCCGCCGATTAAAAATCCCAGAGTTGTATTTCAACTGGCATTTAACGTGACATTGTTTATGCGCGCGGGCCGTTATTCAGCCTTCGATATTTGCATTCAATTTTTCACGCGTGTCGGATATGCGGACACCGAGCCGTCGGGGGGGGGGGGGAGGGTATACTTTCCGAGTCGCGGTGCGTGCGAGGTCCGTAAATCCACAGGTAGGAGCCGTCGCTCGGTCGCGTCCGAGATCCGCCTTCGTAAAGGTAGACGTCTTTTTTACCGCGCGCCATACTGAGAGTGGGCAAGCGCGTTTTCTACCTTCTCGCCGTACGACTCTCGTCCCGCGGGCGGGAGGAGGAAATTGTTACCTGTCAAGCTCGCCCGCTGAACAACACCGCGTCGTCGAGTGACGCAACGTGTAATTACAATCGCAATTAGGTATATAACCGGGCAGAAACGCGACGGTCACGAACGGTGACGTTGACGAGCGTTGCATTCGCGGCGCATCGAGACGCGTCATTTATTATTTATTTTTCATCATCATCGATAGTCGCGAAGCTGTCGAAGATAACGTTACAGGGAGATCTTATTATTACACGAAATGCACCTGCAAGGGAGCGTCGTCAATTACCTTCGTCGGCCAAACTGTACTCCACGAACAGTCGAAAGAATCTTACATAAGAAGAGAGGGGGCGGGGGGTATGCAAAGATATTGTTGAAAAGCGATGAGACACGAGAGACGCAGGGCGTAGATCGATTTCCCTTTAATCCGTTCGCGCTCGAGCGGCGTTTACTACTCGCAGCCATTGAAGGTAACGCAATTTACGCTTGACGAATGAATTTCAATCTCGTTCACCTTCAGTGGCTTGTTGAAGTAGCGAGAACGGGTAAAAACGAACTGGCCGAAACGTTATCGGTCCGTTGTCACGTCTGCCACATAGCGCGTGACGTTCCTTCCCTTCTTCCTCGTCTTATCAACCTCGCTTCGGGGGGCATGTGCCGTTAAGATCTACTTGTTGGCAGAGGCGGCTCGGACGGGGAGAGATACTATTTGCCCAAGACGATTAACGCGACACACAAATGCGCTCCATACGGACGCTCCCGTGACATCTGCTCGAGTAATTATCGCGGGCGAGAGAGACGTCTCCTCTTCACGCGCCGCGAAGATGACTCGGCGTGATCGGGTCCGCGGCGGTTCCTCGGGAACAGGTGTTGCCGTGGTTGCTCGCGAACGGGCCCAACGTGTGCAGTCGAGCACGGTCGCTGCTAGTGGGAGGTAGCGCTTTTCGTGCGTACGCGTGTCACGCGGCGAGAGTGAGAGAGAGAGAGAGAGAGAGAGAGAGAGAGGGGGACGGACGGGAAAGAAAGCGAGTGAGACACGTTTGCTCACCCAGTGACTCGCCGCTTATTCACGTCGAATATGTAACGAAAGGAATATGTAACGAAAGGAAAAGGGGGGAAAAGAAAAGGAAGAGCGCGCGCCCGTCACTTTTTCGCGACAGAGTGCGTGTGGACCGCGCGACTACGCGGACCGAAGAGAGCCGGCCGGGGTGCGTGATCGGCCGACGTCGACTGGGAAATTAACCGACACAATTGTTTGGCGAACGAGCGCACGTTTCTCGCGAGTGAGGCAACACGCGGGTCCCCTACGAGGAAAGCTCTGCCGCCGAAAGCCCGGCCGCCCAGGAACCCCCGCGCGACACGTGCTCTCCTCTCGCGCGATTCATGGAAACGTTCCTCGCGCGTCGCGTTACGAGATATCGCGGAATCGCTGAGGCGGAGCTCGCGGAGGTGCGACGGCGACGGCGAGAAGATCCGCGCGGGATCCCGGGGAGATTTACGATCCCCGCGACCTAGATGAGACGATCTAGATTAGGCTGCCCCGACGATCCTCTCGCCGTCGCGCCGCCGAGTTTCGCTCATCCGCAAAACGCTCGGTGTCACGTCGGGTTACCGACAATACGAAATTTGCAATGGAAACTCCTCGGGCCTGTTTACGGCACGCTCCGCTCCGCGAATCGCGATAACAGTGTGCTCCCGTGCTAACCGACCATCTCGGATAAACACCACGTGTCGGAATTCCGTCGTCGGCGACCGACGCGCGGAAAAGAAAAGGCGACCTCCTCGAAAAACAACGCGTTGAAATTCCATCGACGCGGCACGTCGAAGCGCGTCGTTCGCGCCTTCGCTCTTTATTTTTTTCCTCCACGCTGTTAAACGCCGAACAATAGGGAATTAATTTATTTAAAAAAAATGCATATAGAATTCAACGTTACGGCTCGAATCGAGTGAGTTGTTTGGAAAGTCGCTTGTTAAAAGTTTTGTCGTCCGAGAGATTATTGCTAGGCTGAAAAATAAGTAGGGGGAAAAAAAAAGGAACGCTATCGCTCGCGTTTGTTTGTAAGACGAGGTGCTCCAGCGATAGCCGACACAATGTGCGCTGCACCTGCGGCATATGGGTCACATTGTGTTAGTAATCGTCCTGTCTTTATCGCGCAGACAACGCGTCACGACGCGTAGTTTACGTCGCGCTGCCGTGCGGGGCTAATTATCTTCGGGCGCGCAATACCGCGAGAACCCCGAGGGCGGGAAGGGCGGGAAGGGCGGTAGAGCTTTCGTCGATCGGCCCACAGTAGATCGGCGTCTGCGCCGATGCGCACGTGGCGGGTCTTATGTAAAGAAAAAAAAACCCGTAATTAGGAAAATTACGACGGACAAGGCCGTTGACGTGGACGGCGCGATCGGTGATGCGGATCGGCGGCGGCGGATAAGTGGTGGATCGATCCCCGAAGATGTCTTCGTACTTCCGGTGGATAAAGAGCGGCAAGAAGGACGACGCGTTCGGCGCGAAGCCGAGGAGCCGCTCCCTGGACGCGAAGAGCCTCGAGGCGTCCGGCATTCGGCTGATTTTGCAAAACGTACTTATCGCCTGGACCCTCTTCTACCCCAGACCGTTCGCTCCCGACGCGCCGGAGGCGTCTTACCTCCGGCGAAAACTGTACGCCGCTGTTCGTTGAGATTGCAGACGGAAACGCGTGATTGTCCGTAGTCTAGATTGAAAGGAATCGAGATTGAAAGGGATCTAGATTGAAAGGAAACGTTCTCTCGGATGTACGGAAGACTGACGTTCGCGCGTGATCGTCAAACCCAGGAAGAGCGTTATTGGGTCGCCCCAGAAATAATGCGGATACAAAAGGGAGCTTGATTGATTCTTCGGGCTTGGAACTTAAACACCTTTTGTCGCTGGGAATTCGCAGTTGCGAAGTCAAAGGCGGAATTCAAAGTCCCGCCGAGACGGGAAGAAGGACGCAAATGTGACGGTGGAAAACACAGGGCAAAATTATATCACCCTTAGGTGTTGGCATAACTTTCGTCAAAGTGCGTCGAATGTGCTACAAATTTTACAGTAGACACCTGCACCCACAGAAAAAATTTCCGGATTCAGCGCTGTTACACTTGAATGCGTCATAAAATAGGGTCGATGTAGCGCCAATCATATTTATTGTAGAGAAAGGAATATTTTAATCTTGAATGAAAAGTTCTAAAATCTAGAATCGCCTTTTGCCGAATATCGCGGTGCCAACTTCGTGCGCCGTAAGATGGAGGGAAAATTTACTCTAAACGCAAGAATAGATAAAGTTACTCTTGTCTCAATATAGTAAGTCAATCTTTTTTCAATTCCATAGAGGAGAATCAGAATTATTGATTTTATTTTGACATTGTCTTAATTTTATGCTAAATGAGGTTGCGGGAAATATAAATGCGTCAAGGATATTTGCTGTCTCGGTAACAGAAATTCTTTCTGAGAGTGTGTGGGTGCATCTCGAAGTACACCATAATTTTTCAAGTTTTCATTCGTGTACCTTAAAACCCAGTTATGCTGAAAAACTCGAAAGGATTCGTGATATAATTTTGCCCGGTGCTGTATACGTCGGATTAAATTTGCAACGTCCGACTTTTCGTTTTATCTCGAAAGTATCCCCGGAAAAGATCCCCGGCCTCGCTTTGCTACTCGCGAGACGACCCGTGTATCTCGCGGATAATCGTGGAAGTGTTTAAAATAATTTGCACCGCGAGGTTTCGCGACACTTGCGCGTCGCGAAGATTTCTCCGGCGTCGCAATTTCAATAAACAGGAATGTATTTGCGTAGCCAATAGACCCGGCATGGAAATCGCGGGACATTTCGCGACCGCTGTCAGGCGCGTACGAATGAAAAATTGCGCGCGTCACCGTAAAACACACTTGATGCGCCACGACTGACGTTCCGTTTATTTTTCTGTTACAGAGAGCGGCGGTGCAGCATCAGGCGCAAGCAGCGTCGCAGAGTAAGTAGCTACCATAGTTAAACTAAGGTCTGTTTAATCTCATTGTTTGGGAAAAGGCGTAGATAACGCAGCCGGCAGATAAGAGCCGCGGATCTGCGCGATCTATTTTTATTCGGGCGGGGGAGGGTTTGTCGCAAGGCGTCATTGAGCTATTTCTTCAGCTGTTAGCGCGGGGATGCACATGGAATATTAATTTCTCGCTCTCGGTCTCGAGGGAGGAGAGCCGGAGCGTTATCTCTCGCGCGCGAGCGCCCGTTCGCGACAGATGCTGTCATCTGGTCGCCGAGCGTGTCACGTCGGTAATTCGACATCGAATTACTCGTGTCGATATTACGTCTCCAATTTTACAAAAATAGCTGGACACTTGACGATTTGCTGCAAATCTTACATTTATTTATTGAGGCCCTCGCAGTTGGAAAGTGACAGAGAACGAATTAAACTAAGCTTAAAGTTGAGCGACGCTGGTGAAATTAGGTCTCAGGGCTTGGTTCGTTCTTTGTCTCTTCCCAACTGTTACTTCAGAAAGAGATAAATATGAATTATACTAAGATTAGAGTTGAGCGACGTTCGGTAGAAATCGGGCCTTAGGTCCGGTTTCATCAGTGTTGTTTAGGCCCGGTCTACAATGAGTCGCAACTGTATGTTGATCCTTTTCCTTTCTGGGTGGAAAAAAAAGGACCGACATATAGTTCCGACTTCTGACTAACGACTAACGACTCATTGTAGACCGGGCCTTAACTTTAAGTTTTGCTCGATTCGTTCTTCGTCTCCAACTGTTACTTTAGAAAGAAACAAACGTGAATGAAGCCACGAAAAAACCACAACTAGCCGTCTATCGGTACAGAATCTCGCGAACGCGGGTCGCCGCCGGGGTTCGCCGTGTCTCGCGCCGATGGCGCGAGGATGCCCTCAGCCGGACCGGCCGGCGGCGCGGCGCGGCGCGGCGCGACGGCGCGAGAGGCGCGACGCGGCTGCCAGTGCACGACGCACGTTTCAGTAGCGGCACGGCGGTACGCGACGATCGATGGCCCGCGAGACTCGAAATCTGACGGCGGCCGCCGGCTCGCGGCACACTCGCCTCGCACCGCAGCACCGATACCGCGCGTCCACGTGACTCCGCGCGTCCCCTTCGCCGCACCGGCGCGGTACGGCGCGGCGCGGCGCGCACCGACGACGTCGTCGGCGACGACGACGATAAACAACGGCGGCGCGCGCGGTTCCCCGCGCGTACGTACGTAAACACAGCGGCGGCGGCGCGCGCGCGTCGCGAGCGCCCGCCGCGAGTGTGTTAGTGGGTTAGTGCGGCCACGTTCGGCGAAGGTCGGGCCACTCTTCGATGAGCCCTGCGGCACGCCGGCTACGCCGGTCGCCCCCGTTGACGTTCGCGCGACGTTACATGTGACATTGGCCGACGCGCAAGGTGCGGTCTCCGTTCTCCAGCCTCTCCTGCTCCCCGCTTGCCGGGCGCGAAGGGCGAGCGTCCTCGCGCGCGAAGACGAGGGTCGAGGCGTGCGCGAGCCTCCTCTCTGTCTCTCTCTTTCTCTCTCGCCGTCTCACGTGTCCGTCGTTTGCCCGAGAGAAACAAAAATTGCGTACGCGAGAGATAAGAGGCGAGAGAAAGACGGCGAAAGAGGCGGAGGAAAGACTAGGCGGATAACATTCGCGTCGTCTTTCGTAAGTATTCGTGCTCCTCGCCTCCTCGCGTCGCGTCGCCGCGGTTTATCGCCTTTTCGTTATCGTCACCTTAAACGGAGCCGAGCGTAAAGTCCATTCCTCGGAATACCAGCGACGCCGTCGGAGATCCCACCATGCACGATATATTTCTTCGTCTGCGCGTTCCCTCGTTTTTTTCTCTCTCCCCCTCCCCCTCGCCCCTCGCCCCGTTCTTTTCGCCGCGTTGTTACGTAACCGGACCGCCGAACGCGAATTTTTATCGCTCGAGAGCGGCGTGAGTCACGGCGGAGCCTCTACCGCGTCAACTACGTTGTTTTCGAGCGGCCGTTCGCGCCCTCGTCGCGATTTGTGTCCCTCGCTCGCTCGGCCCGGGACGAGACGCGGCTAATTGCTGCCGAGCGTTGGTAGGGTCGAGGGGGGCGAGGACGAGTGTCGCGGCGGAGAGCTCCCGGATAGGCTCCCGGGGTCCTCCGAGGCGCAATTAAAAGTCTCCTTTCGCTCGCGCCCGGCCGCCGCTTTCGGCGATTATATAGGTCGCCGGGAGGGAAAAGGAAGGTCATCCCTTTTTACGTATGAGAGAGGCGTAATATGAGCGCGCGCGCACTCGCGCTCACACTCGTTCACGCTCGCACGGTCCGCGCGAGGAAGCGATACGAGGCGCGAGCTCGCGTTGCGTGCGGCGTGGCTCCGATTCTGTCGGCGCGGCGCGTCGATGTGTGCAGACCGGAGGGTCTCTTCGCCGGCCTTGAGGAGAAACCGGTCTCTCCGGGAGAGATTCGTGCATCGATTGTTCCATGTTTGGAACCGGAAACGCCGCGCGTCACGCCGCGGCGGAGGAGTCTCTCGATCGGCGAGAATATTGACGAGCGTCGCCGTGCGAACCTAGAAGGGAGAGCTGAGTGTGTGTGTGTGTGTGTGTGTGTGTGTGTGTGTGTGAGAAAGAGAGGGAAGAGAGAGAGAGAGAGGGCTTGTTAATATTTTAGGGCGAAATTGCTTAGGAGTTTCGTCTCGTTTTCCCTCTTCCCACTCTCTCTCTTTCTTTTCCTTTTCTCGCGTCTCCGCAATTTCCATCATAATCGTTGGACGCTCGATAAGAATGCGGGCTTCGATAACGCCGCGTGGACGAGCCGGGCGCGGACCGAGCGACGCGACGGCTTTAAACTCGCGGCGAGTAAACACCGCGGCGTGTCGGGTGTCGTGAATTTTTACCGAGCGAGATCAGTCCGCGTCCCCTTCCCGCCTTGCGTTCAGATCGAATCTGAAAAGGACGGGGGGGAGGAAAGATTCTGAATGAGACAGCGCGACAAAGACTGGATTCTATTACGTAAGCCTAGTCTTCCATCGATCACTCGTCGCGCGGGATACCGTAAGAGAGACGGAATCGCGCGATATTTTCTCGCGACGCGTCGTGATTTGACGACAATAACGCGCCTAGCGGATTACTGCACGGTCGCCGGATAACGCCGCGAGACGGAGGGACTATTTACAAACAGTTTAGTCGCCGCTTATTCCCGTCCACGTACACATTTTCATGATCGATTGTGCCCGGGTACGAGAGTCGCAGCTCGAGACCAGCGCCCGCGTTCCGTGTCTGGAATAATCTCGCGCGAGAAAATATTATCGCGCGGAGAGTATTTTTTTCCCCGCCCGGGGAGACCACGTCGTTCGGCGTATCGAACAGCGCGCGTTTTGTGGAAACTCGCCTTCTCTCTCGTACGAAAAACTCGTTTTACTTACGAGCGTTATGCGGGGTCTACAATAAAAGTCGCAGAGTCGCAGTCGTAAGAATAATCGAGTATAATTGGTTAATTCAATCAGACAAATAAGAATTAACCAATCATAGTCGACTATTCTTACGACTACGACTTTACGACTTCCATGTAGACGAGGCTTTACCGTGCTTCTTGAACTTGGAACAATCGCGCCACTGGCGAAACAATTTGTATTTGAACGTGTTAAGGCGTTAGCGCGTTTCGCCTAACGAGACGTAACGCTAAGCAAGTAATTATTGTTAATTTCCGGTGGGCTCGAGGCGAGTGAGGAATCCCCGCGGATTTGTTAGTCCGAGCTTCACGGGTGTTTGCTAAATTAAATTAGGTGCGCTACGCGTTCCCGAGATATCCAGATACGCTACGCGGTCTTCCGTGGCTCAAGGTCTTCGCACCGAGCCGTCTCGTGCCTTTTCATATTTTACGTTCGGACACTCGGTACCTCCGCACCTTCAGTGTTCGCGGGGAGAAGTAGAAGCGGACCTCCCGCAAATCCGCCGGGGAGATTTTCCGCCCCCCCCCCCTTTTCGGCTTTTCGAGACGTTCGCCACTCGGCAGACGAATCGGAGCGCGAACAGAAAGGATACCGAGACAATATTATTTGGGAAAAATGGGATAAACTCTTATCAGCATTGTGCACTGATAAAAAAATGTCCTAATAAAAAAAATATGTTACTTAAGAAAATTATTCATTAGGTGGCTCCTAATAGCTTATTAACTCAAATGAAAAAAATAAACAAATGAAAACATGCATTGCTTTAATTTAAGTATTTATTAAATATCAAAGAATAGATAAATTTGAATTAAAATTTTCTTTCAATTCTATAAAATGTTTACTAAGATGTAATTTTCACCGCGAAGAAAAATTGGATTTCTTATTTGACAAAAACGGCGATTTTATTTAATAAATAGTCTTCTATATCTCACGAAATCTTATATCTGAATGTAGAAAATGTAACGATTTAAATTAATTCACTTAATATAATACATAGACTTACTGGAAATTTGATATTTTTATTTAAAATAGAATAAATATTTACTTCAGTAACAAGAAATAATTTTAAGTAAGTCTATTTACTTGGTTTACAAAAATGTTCTTGTCAGTGTACGAACATCTCAGTAGAATGTGCCACTTTGCCCTGGGGAAGGAGCCGCTTAAAATAAGTTTTCATTAAAGACATGATTTTTAAACGGTTCGGTTTTATGTCAAAGCAAAGATCCGGCGTTGACACAGTCTCGACCAAAGTGTCGCGTGGCTCCTTTCTGTTCTCGCTTAAACGGAGACGCTCCTCGATTTCTTAACATTAAATTCCTGTTACGCACGGACGTTTTCCAGAAAAGCGCGGGTGACGTCCATCCACGTGGATTTTATCGCGGCGCGCAACTCCCCTTCAAAGAGTGGGTTTGACATTTTTTTTCTCTAATCCAAGTCGCGTACTCGTACGCATTTGCATACAAACGACACGTACGTGCGCGTCTGCGACCCGAAGACACGCGTGTACCGGGATTGTTTTCGAGGAAGTCTCGATTGAACTATCCTCAAGGTTGCGAGGACGGCGCACCGCCGATACTCCCGCGTGAATATTTCATTCGCCGCTCGCGCGTTTCGCTTATCGCGCGTCGCGAAAAACCCGATATTAACGTCGCCGTTTAACGAGATAAACGAGGCGTATGCCCTGGCCGCGCGGTGCCCGGCTGCGAGTCAGCAATTTCGTGCGACGTTGATGCTGATCTGGTTTTTTTCTCTTTCTTCCCTCCTCGAGTCAGTCGATCGCATTTTAAGGCCGGTTCCACGTTAGTCGCATCGTAGCGTCGCAAGGGTCGTAGGCTGGTTCTAATTCAACGCTGATTGATCGAATCTACGATTCGCGACGCTCGCGACGCTACGATGTGATCAATGTGGTAGAGCCGGCCTTAACGCGACGTCCGCGCGAGGCGCGCCGTTCTTTTTATCAGCCCGCGAATTTCCGTTCTAATTGGACCCCGGGATTCGCTGTCGATACCGCCCGCTCTCGACCGAGACTACAATTTCTTCGTACGTCGTCTCTCGACAGCTGGAGGGCCGGTCTGCGGATCGATACGACCCAGTTTCTCTCACCCTCGACCTCGAAATTCGTCGTTTCGGCGACCCGTTTCTAGAAATCGGGGGCATTGCCGTATTACGCAGCGATATTGCCAAGTTGCCGGAAAGCCGCTCGTAACCGGGGTAAATCCTGAGGTGAGGAACTCGCCGACGGTGGCGGTGGTACCGCGGGACCTTTAAAGGTCCACGGAATAAATTACAACTGGCGCTCGCACAATAGACGTCACGCGTCAAGTGGGCAGTTCCGACCCTTCTGTGAACACGTATGAAGTTCCAACTCGTCCCGTCAAGTGGTCCATTCTTTTGTCTGTCTTTTGAACGAATGTACCTGCGCGATTTTTGCAAGTGCGATCAAGTATTTTGCCAAGAAGGGCGAGGGGTGAACCGCTGATCGTGTACGCCAATGCTTACTAATGCCTCGTGGGCATTACTTAATCTTTTTAAAGTCTTTATAATGCCCCAGCAAGGCCAAATAACACCCACTAATGCCCCGCTCTCTAAAAATCAATCGGTGGATCATCACTGAAAACAGTGAATAGTCACTGGTTTGCAGTTGTAAGTATACCACTGCGATTTTCAGTGGTGTACTTACAACTGCAAATCAGTGACTATTCACTGTTTTCAGTGATGATCCACCGATTGACTTTTAGAGAGCAAAAATGCCTAGCAAAGGCCTGGCGCCCACGATGTCATAAGACTTGGTCCAAGTTCTAGTTTCGAGAAACTTTTATGGAATAGCTGCAAGTTGATTGGTTACATATCTCTTCAGACTAGCACTTGGACCAATTTCTAGGATCGTGGACGCACGCCTCAATGCCCCGAAATCTGTACACCACAATGCCCTCAGCGGTTTACCCCTCGGCACGTCGGCGAAAGATATTCACACCGCTATGCAAAATGAGCCCATGAATAATCCATTCTTGACAAAATATTTGTTCACGCATCTCCAGCTTATCTATTTTTCACAAAAACACCCAGATTGGAAGATTTATAAGAAATGAGCCGTTTGATGGAGCCTCACATGTGTTTCAGTAGAAGGATCGGGAACTTTCCACTCGCTGCGCGAGTGCCGTTCGTACTTCATTTCGAGAACTTCGCAAACGGTGATAACAGTCGCGTGATACACACGGCGAAGAGTCGTTTCTGGCTCTTTAATAATTGGTGCCGGCACTGACTGCTTCCGCTAATCACGCAATCAGTCTCGTGTCATAAACGCTTCCTCCCGAGTCCTAATTTTCTTGTGGCGTACGCGCCACCGCGTGTCATCTGACTTTCCTTCGGGGGACTCGGCCGCTCGAACGCAGAGTGTCTTCGTTACGTATCGACGCCGCGTTTACGCAACGCGATTATCGTGACATAATCGTTGAATCACACCAGAGAAATAGAAAAGAAAGAGGGAGGGAGAAGCTGCAGGAAAATTTGCATTACTGCGACAATCGTTATCGTCGCGCTCGTACGCGGTCTATTTTTAACGAACGTCGTATTTCGGGAGGGACATTTTAATGGAACATCTAACAAAGATCTAAATATCGCCCGTCGAAAACGCTCGTCGCGAGAACTCGGCTCTTTCGGGGGGCGGGGGGAGGGGTTTATTAAAAGTTTGTTCCCTCTGCCAGAATTTAATTGGCATCGGACATGTGACTCCCGTTTTCTTCCTGTCCGATTCTCGGTTCGATTGACGTAACACACGGCCGGCTCCCGGCTCGGATTTTCGACGCGCAGATAGATATCATTAGCATAGAGAGCCCATTAGCGCCGAGCTCCGCGAGTAAACTCGTACACGCGGCGAATGAAAGAGATGTATTGTCGTACCTCTTTTACGTTTTCATACAACTTCGTATTAAAAATTTTTGTCGCGAGTTACCGGAACCGACACCTTTTCTCTCGCGCAAATAACAACAGCACTTCCCGAGTCGAAATTTTTGGCCCTATATTGAACCTTTAATTCTATTATGTAGTATGACTTAGAACAGTAAAAGAGGTCGAACTGCAAGTACAAAATTTGCTCCTACTGTAAAACCGATAGCGTCGGAAATTTTTGCCAATTTGGCATCAAAGTAGATCCTTTTAAGTAGGAACTAAAGTAAATTTTTGGAATTGAAGATTCAAGGGGGGGAGTAAAAAAGTATAATGTCATCAAAGTAGGTTATTGCTGGTCCACGTAGGTGTAAATTGTCCTTAAATGTGTCAAAATAGTACCAAAATGTCGACTCGGGTTTGCAACTTTTTTATCTCCGCTTCGTATTATTCGCGAGAAAAGCGGAATATTCAAGTAACCGCGATTTCTGTTGGCGAGGCAATAATCATCGCGCGGCGAACTTGGGGTAAACGGAAAGAAGATTTATCGATCAGATATCGTTTAACAGACAGACGCAACGTATGGCACTTTCATCCGCCTCGCTCGAGCGGTTTTTCTCAAATCTTTAAAGCCCAGCGCCGAGTTTCACTTACATCATTACGCGGAAGTGGGGAAACGATCGTGGTGTATGCATAATGCGAACGGACGATAACGAGGGTCGGGGACTTGGCGGCGAATCGTCGAGGAAGACGTCCCGATGAAACGGCGAAGCGCCGTCGCTCCCCTTCCGTCCCCCAACCCCCCCGCGTCCGCCCCGCGCGTAATAAACGGCGGTTACGCGCTCGCGGCGCGGAATTACTTGACACGCCGTTCCTCCGCAGATCCATTCCGCTCCCCGCGACACCGATGAACGGCTGCGGAACTTGAGCGGCCGCTTCCGCGACGGGTGAGATATCAGGAGTCATTGTTCGCGCGCGTACGCGCATTGTCCGTCTCGTGAAATGCACGGAATAAGCCACCTATTGTCCCATCATCATCACGGCACCGACAATGGCGGCGACACAAGAAGCACCATCTCCTCCTCCGCGTCGTCCGACATTCGGAGCCAGGACACGAGGTTCCTGCACGAGCTGTTGAACCAGAAGCAACCGCAGCAGCAGCACGACAGCAGGCTCTACCTGCACGAGCGGCATGTGTCCCGCGGCTCGGTCAGCTCCGCGCATTCTTACGGCTCCTCGTCCTACGGCTCGTCCTATGGCTCCAACTCGTCCAACCATCAGCAGTCCGTGTACCACACGGTCCACGGCAACATTCATCATCATCCCCTTCACCACCACCACCACCACCACCAGCAGTATCACCATCGGGCGGCGAGCACCGGTAAGGCGTCACCGACCTCCCCCAGTCCGACCAACGAGCATGAGAGGCAGCACCATCATCATCACAGCATCCAGGAGATGATACGGCATTTCGGCCGGCGGCTGGGACACATCAGGCGACAGAGCGAGAGCCACGAGAGCCCGAAGAGACGCGGGGAGGACTTCAGGAGCAGGAGCCAGAGCCTGGACGGCGGCGCCAGGCATCACCCCGCCGTCGGCCCGCAGGAGTCCGACTGCGAGACCACCTACAGGATATACGAAAGCATACTCAGGCAAGGTAACGCGAGCGAACGCGACCGAATCCCAGTTCGACGGCGCTCGTCGGCCCCGCCGAATCTCCCCGGTGAACCCCGCGCCCTGCGGCTAGCAAACATAATTATTTTGCACAGCGAGACTCGCCGGAGACTACCGAGACTGCGGTCGGTGCTTTATTGTTAATGTGATTCTTTTTTTTAATTAACGAGGGGCAAGCTGCTGAAAGCATTGCGGTGTACGGATTTGCGACATTACTAGGCATCGTTTGGACATTAGCGGGTGTTATTTGGCCTTGCTGGGACGTTATAAAGAATCTGAAAAGATAATAAGAGATGAAGTACACTGCAAATCTAAGTGTGTAAATCATGAAGCCTTTTTAACGCAGTTATATGCGCTATGTTTACGATTTTACACAC
>NW_011967242.1:2594170-2631411 GCF_000949405.1 Vollenhovia emeryi | reverse complement strand
ATTACTGTTAAATTTTAACGCATTAGTAGGCATTGGGTAAATGATCTAGGTCAGCGGTTTACCCCTCGACGATGTATAAACAAAACAGCTTCGAGAAGAGCACCCACACACTGTAAAAAAAAGTATCTAAAATTACATATGCAATAAGTGTAACGATTACACTATTAATAACGGAAATAAAGCAAGCAGTTTACTTATTAGATAGGGTGTCCCAGGATGAAAGGTCAATATTCTGGGCGGTGATAGTATCGGCCATTTTAAGCAAAAATGTTCATATGACTATATGTCCTATTCCCCATTGTTTCCGTGATTGAGCCACTTGAATGTCTCGCATATTTACTTTTTTTTTCTGTACACTTCACCATTCATCCAACCTCACGAACCTCTGCGGGAATTCACTCTGATACGTCTGTTGACTGTTGTGCTGATAACATTGTATCATAGAAATGTTCGAAATGCCTCGCATATTCACAAATGTCGAATATACTGTATATTTACGCGACGGTAGTGCTACTCCTGCTGTTGAAGAGTACCGTCGACGCTTTCCTACACGCAGAATTTCGAATCGCAAAGTGTTTTCCAAGGCTTTCAATACATTGCGTGAAAGTGGAACGCTTCCCAGTGTTTTCATCCGAACGAGGACGTCCGCCAAATGCGCTCCATCTCGGAAACAGTGGGGAATGGGACATATATTCATATGGACATGTTTGCTTAAGATGACCGATACTATCACCTCCCAGAATATTGACCTTTCTTCCTGGGACACCCTGTATAAGGCAATAATTTTACCTACAAGGTGTAAACTTGCTGACGTATGTAAATGTACACCTAGTAGGGCGACCCCAATATTACCCGCTATAATGATAGTAATATTACGCGTAAAATATTACTATCATTACGACTCTAAGTACACGCTGTCTGTACATATTTTGAATCTCTGAAAAAAGGGGAGCGAATAAATTGGCCGGTATAATCGTGGAGCCGCGGTAAATCTAAAAAAAAGTGCGTTACAAATTGCGCGACGATTAATCGCGTGTCTCTCGGGCAGATGTATTTCGATTTTCCGGCCGCGTTTCTGGTTGCGCAATATGTTTTCGTATACCGGGCGCGTGCGGAAATTTCTCTCGCGTGTCGCTAAATTGACGTCGTCCGCGTACGATATTGTTTCTGTTACATGCACGGCTCCCGCGTGGGTACCGCCGGTTTTATAATGCGCACTCTGGCGCCAATTTAGACGCGATGTACGCGAACGTCGTAAATAACGGAACGAAAGGGGCGGCGGGGCGCGGGCGGGGCGTTTAACGAAATCACTATTAATCGTGTACACGGCAAGTGGTGTCCCCGCGATTCGATCCACCGCTGTGTCGACACTTCGCGGCTGATATTCTCGGCGCGAGCTCGTCGAGGCTTCAATTAAAGGATTGATCGAGTCTTACGAGGGACTTTTTTGCGCGACTCCACATAAATATCGAGATGCGATCGGATGTAAATATATTTAAAAAATGGCGCCTGCATCTCTTTTCCCCCCTCCGTTCTCGTGTCGGCGGCGTAGTTTTTTTTTCTCTCTCTCCCGCCCCTCTCCGTCCCCCTCTCCGATTAGCATCTCTGGCGTTTTCTCGCGATCTTCGCGAACGATTCTATTTCTGGCATAGTCAACGATTCGCTTCATCCTGCAAGCTCAGCCGTCATAAAGCTCGGCGATTATTGGCGGTAAGCTCGCCTTGACCCGGTCGCGTTATATATTATTACCGCATATGACAATTGCGACGAGCGCACGACGGCTCATTACCAGTCCTTTAACGGCATAAGTTAAGACGCGTCGTCGGGAGACGCCGTTCTCACAAAGGACGTGATAATCATCGAGTTCAACGCGAGTTCCTGGCGAAATGAAAGTAATCGCTCGTTCCCGATCCGTCGCGTTTCACTTTAAGATCGCGCGCGAACGTTCTCTCGGAGACGATCAACGCCAATTGATCCCTCGCGAGTTTTCCGCGCGAGCGGAAAACCCGCGGACCCGCCTCGCCGCTCATTTCCCCAAGGAGACCTCGCGGAACTAGCCGATTGGCGGACTAGTTTGTTGAAGCGGCGCGCGAGCGCGTCTCGCGAAATCCGCCGCGGCGATTCGAACTATTCGCAAACGTGTGTCCGACTAACATCCGCCTCGGCGCGCGAGCGTATCGCGAGACGCGCTCGTGAAATAAACACCGCCGATAAAAGAGCCGGGGATATCGCTCGGATACGGCTCGCGCTGAGGAAGCGGATTTAATCGTGGAAACGTGCGCAAACGGCCTTCGCCGGGTGAGAAAAACAAAATTCCAAGACCGCGGGACCGAGGCCGAAGCGAGGGCCCTCCTCGGAGTGGGTTCCGATTTCGATCTCTCGTGCTACTTCGCGAGACGTTCACCGTGCCATCGGCAAAACGTCCTTGGCGAACGTTCGTCAGAGGCAACGCCGTAGGTTGCCGCCGACCGTTCGCTGACCAAGCGCGAGTCCGTGTGTCCCCCGGGTGATTACACTTTGAGAGAAGACGGCTGACATCACGTGGGAAAAAAAATCTTTTTCTCCCCCTTGCACGACACTCGACGCGCAAACCGACAAATGGCGATCGCGCACGTCTCGGCGACGTTAACGTTTTTTTTTTTCCCCCTACGAAATGCAGATAAGTCTCTCATTTGCACAAATACCCGCGCCACGGCACACCACGCTACATTTGCATTCATCGCAAACAGATACGGGATTACATAATTTTTCCCCCGGGCGCGACGCGGCCGAAGAAATTGGCCGAGAGAGCGAACGGTCGCGCGTGAAATTGTTCCGCGGCGCGAAATCCGCGGGAATTCGAAAAACGGGATATCGCCTTGCGACATTAGATCCCTTTCCGTCCGGTAAAAGGATACACCGGACGACGCGAGTCGTATTTCTCCATGGGCGGAATGTAAATAAAACGAGTCACGTTTTACGTAATAATCGCGATGACAAATTTCGTACGTCCGCCGATGAATTGTCTAATGTTACACGGCCGACTGTCACGGGCCGAAACCCAAGACGATTGGGACTAATCGTAACCATTAAAATTGTTTACAATGGCAGAAGCACGCATGGCATGATCATAGTCGGTCGAGCCAAGCTCGAAAGCTTGGCAGATACCGAGTGGCGATCGTAGTGTACGGGGGAAATACTTTTGTTTCACGCGGAGACTGTTTTCTTTTTCCTCTTTTCTACATTTTTCTACGTTTTTTTACAGGTAATTACATACATTTTCTTCGCAAAGGAAGAACCGCCTCTCGCTTTGAAGGGTGAATATTTTACATATTACGTGTCGCATATTTCGTCGGTTGAGATAAAGTCTGAGGGTAAAATATTCGCCTTTCGGTGGCTCTAGCTTAAAGGCTCCCGGCCTCTGTGTTTCCTTCAGGAGCGCTATATTAAAATCTGTGTAATGATCGGAATTTAATAAGTTTATTTTTGGGAAGCAAGATATCTCTTTTAAAATTCTGGTATATTAAAAAGGTCCAGTGACGATCGAATCGCAGGACCGTGAGCGCAACAATGTATAAATGTATAACGTTGAAATTTTTCACCGGACCGTAAGTTGACTGCGAGTGCAAGTGCGTTGTTTTTATGCACATTGTATGTGTAATCTGTTAATGGCACATTTTACACGCGTCTTGCCGTTTGAAATCGCGATATGTGACGTGACTTACACGTCATTTTAAATAGCAAAAAAAACGTGTAAAATGACGTACGTCGAGTCGCGTGTTGCGATTTTAACGACAAGAAACGTACAAGTGCCTTCATCACATTACGGATATGTGTGTATAAAAAATAACACTTGGATTTTGAGTGTGGCGTCTACGCTAGCTTAATCACGATTAGAATAACAAGAGGAATCGACTGCAGAACCGTATTCTTCGCACACGGTGAGAGTTTTCCCTTAAAATTTCAAGATCCCTGAAAATGATGTAATCGTGAGACAACATGGCATTTAAGAAAAAGCTCCCATAAAGTTCCTCGGAGTGCCGTATTGTCTCACGATTGCATGACTTTGGGGGTAAATTTTCAGAGAAAATTCCCTCCGTGCGCACGTCGATGCAACCGTCGACGTTGTCTCTCCCTTAAATCTCTTCTCGTTTTCGCCAATCGACTGCATACAATCCGCTTGTTTCAGGCGCGCACAGGAGAAGTTCATTGGATCCCACGGCACGGAGATTATCCCTCGGGACACCTGCGATACCTCACCGAGCATCCGACGCTTGCCTGGATCCGGTTCACGCTGCCATACTCTTCAGGGATGCGCGAGGGGTAAGTCGATACGTCGTCATCGGGAATCGCTGTTCGAATTACACATTTGCGCGAATGTGTTACGCTAAAAGTCACAGTGTTATTAATATCAGGGTTGTGCGGTAAATTTCACCGGTTACGTGTACATGGATTGTTTACGTTACGTTTACGCGAACCTTTTTCACGATATAACAGTGTAAATTATTCCGAATTAACTGAGTCGTTAATTATTTAATTTTTTTAACTGCAGTCCTAAAAATAAAAGAGTAGTTTTAGATCAGGTAAAAAAGAATCGATACATAGATGCATTTCAGTTATAATTTATTTATTAATTAGTTGTGCAGTCGCATAAAAGATACATGATATTAATATAGGAATATTATTATTTACTGATTCGCGGTCTATTAAGTTTTTAGCTTGGGCGCTAAAAATTGCGCCCGAACAAAATTTATTGACAATAAAATCGCAGACAAAACGTAAAGTGCAATGAAATATAAATGTTCGACGATCCATGAATTAGTCATTGCTTGCGTAACGCGTTAAACATAAAATTTACATGTTGATTATGTTTCACGCGTAGACGTTAAACCCTGACGAAATATGTATAAGGCATGTCCCAAGTTTGCGCGCCGGCTCGCGATCTCTGCCTTACCGTAGCGAGACAAGAGCCCATTGTAAAATTCAGAAGCGTCGATAAGGGAACCCGCTGCCAACGATAAACTGGGAATGTCGCGATAAGTTTGCCGCGCGTTGGTAATTTATCCACGCGAGATTGCGGCGATCGTCGGTACATCTCTCGCCTTATCTATTCGCACATCAGGAGCCTGACAACTCGCGCGATTCATATCTCCCGTAACGCGTCTGAAACGTAAATACAGTCGACATTTCGATATTTCTAAAGGCCTGTGTCCACGATACCAGAAATCGGTCCGGGTTCTCGATCCGAGAAATATGTAGCCAGTCAACTTGCAGCTTTTTCGTAACAGTTGATTACACATTTCTCGGAACTAGGACTTGGACCAAATTCTAGCATCGTGGAACTTTAAAGCCCTGTGTCCACGATGTCAGAAATCGGTCCGGGATCTCGATTCGAGAAATATGTAGCCAGTCAACTTGCAGCTTTTTCGTAACAGTTGATTACACATTTCTCGGAACTAGGACTTGGACCAAGTTCTAGCATCGTGGAACTTTAAAGCCCTGATGTCCACGATGTCAGAAATCGGTCCGGGATCTCGATTCGAGAAATATGGAGCCAGTCAACTTGCAGCTTTTTCGTAACAGTTGATTACACATTTCTCGGAACTAGGACTTGGACCAAATTCTAGCATCGTGGAACTTTAAAGCCCTGTGTCCACGATGTCAGAAATCGGTCCGGGATCTCGATTCGAGAAATATGTAGCCAGTCAACTTGCAGCTTTTTCGTAACAGTTGATTACACATTTCTCGGAACTAGGACTTGGACACAATTCTTGGATCGTGGACACAAGCCTTAAAAAAATTCTCTCTCTCTTCACATCTCTATCGGGATCATCCCGATCACGTAGAAAAAGAATTAATATCGTTCGCCAGCGCGTTCATTCTTCCTAGTAACCAGAATTGTAAAAACCAAGTCTCGCCGCTAGCACGATGTTGTCTCGCGAGCCTCGAGTCCTCTCCCTCCCCCCTCGTGCTTTCCGTTTACTCTTACCTCGCCGTTTGCGCGCGCTGAGTACATATTTGCGCGCTTATCGACGTCCTTATCTCTCGTCGCGATGGTCGCCGGCGCGATCCGGACTCGCGTGGACCGACCCGTGGAAAACGACGTCGTTCGAGGACGCGCCCTTGCCCGCGGCGCCCTGGCCCTGGCCCTTGCTCCGAACCCGCGAAAGGAGTACTTAAAAATCCGTGCTGACGCACGGCGAATCGAATTAATCGCGCGGCTCGCGACGGAGGCGTCCCGACGAGAGAAGCCTCGAGGAGGCGTTCGTGCGTCCCGCGCGTCTCGGCGCGCCGTCGTGCGCGCATGTAAGCGTCGATGCGCCGTAAATTTCATACACACAACGTGTCGCGAGCCGTCGTCGGGCGCCGGCCTGGACGGTGTGATCCAGTTGAGCACGAGCTACCGTCGGCTGGCGTCGGACGGTCGCCGAGGAAGCGCCGACGACGACCGTCCAAGTTCCGCGAGTTCCTCTCGCCCGTCCTCCCTTGGCGGCGTCCTCGCGACCGAGGAC
The DNA here is from genome assembly GCF_000949405.1 of Vollenhovia emeryi. Classification (NCBI taxonomy): domain Eukaryota; kingdom Metazoa; phylum Arthropoda; class Insecta; order Hymenoptera; family Formicidae; genus Vollenhovia; species Vollenhovia emeryi. The sequence goes on along the minus strand of NW_011967242.1, from coordinate 2,624,920 downwards.
GCGTCCTCCCCGCCGCGATCCGGGATCAGGCTTCCGGTCTGTCATTCGCCGAACGACGAGCGTCAACGTCCGCGACGGGAGTCGCGGTCCGATTTCGCGCCTGTCACCTGTCGGCGCGCGAGTTCTCTTCCGCGTCGGTGAAATTTTTTCCGAGAGTTCCCTCTCTCGCGAGCGGCCGAGCGAGAGCGGGAGGGAAGAAGAGATAGGAGGACAGAGTGCGTGTCCCGAGAAAATCGGTCGGTTCTTTGTCGCGAGATCGGCGGTGGAGTCGAGGTATCTCGACGACGACGACGACGACGGCGGCGGCGGCAGCAGCGGTAGGCGCTCGCGATTAACGAAGCGCCGCGTCTCGGGGGGGGGGGGAGGGTGCGAGCGATTAATCGCCGTTCGCGGGGGCGTGAACGTGCCTGTTGTGTCGCGTCCGCGGACGGAGAAGTCGAGTTCTCGGCGCCCGGTTCTCACGCGATCCGCCGGTGCGCGTTCGCGAGTTCGGTGTCCACGATTGATTGATTCTCGGGCGCTCGATCGAACGCGCGAGCGAGACGGCTCTCTCGGGGGATCCCCGGGGGAGGAGGCGCGCGATGTAACGACGTAGTTCGATCTCCCCGTCGTCGGGCGGCCGCCGCGCCGGGCCGGGACGAGCGACACGGCACCAGACGAACACTTGTTGCTAGAAAAACGTGAGCGCAGCGATAGCGCGCGCGGCGCGCGCTTTCGGGAAGCGCCGCGTCCCTTCGCGCTCGCGTGGCCCTGACCCGCCGCCACCCTCGGCCGCGCCGCTTTCACGGTCACACTCGGGGTGTGCGCGCGCGCGCGCGAGAGTGCGAGAGAGATTATCGAAACGCAGTCGCGATAATGCCGACGTCGAGGTTGCCTTTTCGACGTTTCTCCGCGCTCCCTCCGACCTCTACGCCCGCGAGAAGTGGGAAAAACTGGTTTTCTCTGTCGCACGCGGAACATGGAGTTTTCGTTGCGTCATAATTAGCGCGTGCGAGGACCGACGAGACGTCGCGCGCTCCGCCGCGCGCTCTCGATCGTCGATCCTCGACGACGGGGACCCGCACGCCTCCCTCCACTGAGATCACTCACTCCGGCGGCTTTTCTCACGGACGCCGGGACCACCGAATGCCGGACGGCCGGGGTGTTTGCAAACAATCGCGGCGCGGAATTATATTTAGATACGACAGTTTCGTTAAGTATCGCCGGACCGCGCCTGCCGGCGCAAACGCGCAAGACGAAACGCTCGTTCCTCTCGCCGCGCGCGCAGAGATAATTGACGCGCGTTCGCTTCCTATAGATCTCGAGTAATTCGACCCTTTCCCCACATCTGGCGAGCAAACCGCGTTTAAATATATACACGCGGCTGCGATCCCTATCGCTCTCTCTCTCTCTCTGGCCGCGGCGAACGTTTCCAGATAACGAATCTCGTGTGATTCGGGCTCGTAATCTTTATTGACGCGGGAGGGCGGGAGGAGGGCCTGGCCGAAATAATACTCAGCGGGCGTATCGCGTCCGGCCGAAGGGTAAACCGCTGAGAGCATTGTGGTGTACAGGATCTAGGCCTTTACCGGTCGTTTTTTTGGGCATCAGTGGGTGTCATTTGGCCTTGCTGTGGCGTTATAAAAGATGTAAAACGAGATGAAATGAGACAATAAGATAAAGTAATGCCCACCGGGCACTACTGCCGAAAGAGAGAATTATCCCACGACTTGGACTGGCAGGTGGTTTCGACGGAGTCTTTTTACGGAAAAGCTGCAAGTTGTTTGGCTGCACATTTCTCGGAACTAGAATTTGGACCAAGTTCTGGCATCGTGGACGGAAGCCAAGCAAAGCAGACTATCCGAAAACTGTGTTCAAGTTCCGAAAAGGGTGTAGCCAATCAACTTGCAGCCTTTACGGAGAGTAGCTACGAGTTGACTGGCTACATATTTCTCGAGACTAGAATTCGGACCAAGTTCTGGCATCGTGGACACAGGCCTTAAGCCTTGCGTCGACTATCCGAGAACTGTGTCCAAGTTTCGAAAAGAGTGTAGCCAATCAACTTACACTTTTTACGGGAAAGCCGCAAGTTAATTAGCTGCACATTTCTCGAAACTAGCACTTGGACCAGGTCCTAGCATCGCGGCCTTTAAAAAGACGTTGACACCCATCCTCCGGGCATCGGTCGGTGAAATCATTTGAATACATTAGTAGGCATTGGTGTACGTGATTCTGGTCAGCGGTTTACCTCCCGGCGCACGGGAAACGCCTCGATGATCCGCGTCGGCTGCCACCGGCGCGTCGCGCGGGGGCGGCGGGACTCGCGCGAATTCTCGTGGAATTCTCGCGTGGGCGTCGCCGTGGTTTACGCGATTCTCCAGATCGCGCGCGCGCGCGCGAGCATTTCGCGAAGCCCGAGAGTCCGGGTTGCGAACCGCGCGCGAGTAGACAAGTCAACAAGTTGCCGCGCCGCGAGTGTGTCGCGCGCCTCGGTCCTCCTCCCCTTCCTCCATCCCGCGTGCGTGCGTGACGCACGCGGGTACTTTTTATCTCACGTCCGCGGCCTTGCGGACGTCCCGCGTTGTATCGAAACTTCGTCGCGCGCGCCTACGCCCCGCTGTTGCAAAAAAAAAAGTCCCACGTTACACGCCCATGACGATAACGAGCCGCGCCGAATGACGCTCCGCCGGCTGTTTCGTCCCTCGCGCGCCGAAGACCGCGCCGCGCTGAGTCAATCCTCGGATCTCGCCGAGTGACCGATGAAGAGGAAAACGAGCAAAAGGGCCGTGGATAAAAGTGCGCGCGGTCCGCTGGCCACCCAAAAGGCTAGAATTTCCGCCAGAAACCACGGACGTTGTTCCCGTCCGGCGGGTATTTTTAAATTCGAGACCAGGCGGACACGGTGTGAATCGGTTTCGCGCGACACCGTCTTCGATTTTCGTCTTTTTTCTCTCTCTCTCTCTCTCTCTCTCTCTCTCTCTCTCTCTCCTCCGAGTAAACTCCGCTCGCTCGCTCAAATACCGGATCTTATTGATGATGTAATAAATATAGCGCGCGCGAGAAAGAGAGGGAGAGGTGCTTGGCGCCTCCTTTCTCGCACGTTTGTTTATTACACTTGTTACGTGTGCCGCGCTATCTATCGTTCTACTATTCTTGGCGCGGATCGAATGAGCCGCCCGGTCGCGCGAGTCGGAAAAAGACGACCCTGCGGCTACGGGGAGGGAAGGAAAAAAAAGCCGGGGCGCTTTTCGAGCCGGTGATCCACAACGAAGACCGCGTCGGCGTCGCCGTATTATGTCTTTCCTTGAGATACTCGGCGTTTAATAAAATCGCGTGGGCCGCGTGCTGTCAACCCTGTCGGCGATTTAAAACGCGCGCAGGCGGCTCCGCGTGAATCTCGCGGGATATCCCGTTTAACCCTCCGGTCGTCGCGTGATGTGTCGTGAATATATTTTATTTCCCGAAGGAGATCTCCGCGCGAACCCGCACCCTCAGAAAGGATTTCTGTTACCGAGAAGAAAAGAAGAAACATATTCTTAACGCATTTATATTTCTCGCAGCCTCATTTGGTATAAAAATAAGACGATACCAAAATAAAAATCAATAATTCTTATTCTCCTCTATCGAATTAAAACAGATTGACTCGCTATATTGAGACAAGAGTCGCTTTATATATTCTTGCGTTTAGAATAAATTTTCCCTCCGTCTTACGACGCACGTAGTTGGCACCGCGATATTCGACAAAAGACGATACGTGCTCTTATTTTATTCTAGATTTTAGAATGTTTTATTTAAGATTAAAATATATGATTGGCGCTATATCGATTCGATTTTATGATACATTGAAGTGTACTCTGGGGAAAGAGAGGGTCAGCATTGTCAGCAACCCATTTTGGGGCCCACAATTAGTAATTGAATTATTTGGATTGTTCGTAACTCTAATCTTTTACGAATTTTACCCCGCGTAAAATCGCAATTAGCTATTCTGCCTATATCCAAGATTTTTAAGTAATACTAATCCATTCTCTCAATTAGTTCCGTCGATATTCAGTAACGCAAAGAAAAGTATCGAATCTGCATTTGAATTGTAAGGCGTCGATAAAGGCGTTTACGCGTAAACGCGAGGCCTGGTGCGATCTGTGGAGGTTTAAAATGCACATAAAGTAACTGTAACTTCGTTACTTCCCAGCCCTGTTGATTTTTTTTTACGCCAGGATCACCTGCGTCACGACCGTCGCGAGAAATTAGCGCGACGACTGAAGGGCTGACAACGTCCGTTTCTACGAACGTAGATTGACTTTGAATCTCGGCTGACCTCCTCGTCCCTTTCCAGTTCTAAGAAAAAGGCGGAAAGTAAGTTAATCCGAGATTAAAGTCAATCTGCATTCGTAGAAACGGACACGAGTCGCCGGCCGCGAGATTAATTCCCTGGCCCCGTTGACCGAGCGACAGAGCGGGCGGAGAGAGATTGGACGGAGAGAGAAGCGGAGAAAAAGAAGCCGCGGCTTTCGGGAGCGCGGAGAGAGTGCATCGCGGCGAGGAGATCTAAATTGCGTTACGTCATCCGATATACCCGCGTAGCGGCTCGCGGGACTATCGGAGCCACGGTCTATTGACAGAGTCGCGCGAATTCTTGGCAGGCTGCAGCGCAATTAGCCGACCGCGTGCGCGTCGTGCGTGCGTGCCGGCGCGCGGCGTGTGCGTTCCCGCCGCTCCGCGTCCAGCCGACGAGCGAGGGAGTTATGCCACCGTCGAAAATATCCCGGACAGCGCGCTCGCGGGTAACACCGGCGGAGGTGTTAAGCGAGGACGTGTTAACGCCGTGCCTCCGCTCGTCGCGGCGACGTAAACACAGTCGCGTAGACGCGAGATCCAGCGAGCTGCGCTGAGTCGGTGGCCGATCGTCGCCGAGTTTCGCGCTCCCGGGCGGGAAGGACGACGACGACGAGGAGAAGGTCGAGGTCGAGGATGAGGGATACGTGATCGCGAGCTGTGATCGATAGACTTTGAGCGCCGCACGAGAGCGCGTCGCGCGAGTCTCTCCTCCGTCGAGAGACTCTCCGAGGGGGCCGCGGCTCGTTTAGACTAGCCCCCTTTCGTTCTTTTTTTTTTTCGAACGAGCCGCGAGATGTTGTTCCGACGTCAGACGAGCGAGCCGACCGGGAGTATCGCCAAGAGCCCGGACGTGGCGCAAGCCACGGGCTCCGGAGTCCTCACGAACTGGTACACGAGGATCAAGAGGCGGCACACCTTCAGCCCGAGATCCTTGCTGAAACGGACCCTGGTATTTCCCGCCTCCTCTTCTTCTTTGTTTTTTTGGACAGACGATCTTTCTGACAGCGAACTCGATTGCTAGTGCGCACCGAGTGCACGCTAGGGCTTACAGTCATTTTTTTACACGTAACTTTGGCTTAATTACACGTTCAGAGAGTATTTAGCCAAAAGATGGCCCGTACGTTACGCAGATCATTTTACTGCACAGTTGGAAAATTTGTGTTACTTTTAACAGATATCACATGTCCCGAACGGTCCGCACAAACTTTTGTGTTAACTTATCATAATATGGACACTTTAAATGATCACACTAATACTCTGTTAATATTTTAACACAAAATAAATGCAAATCTCAAAATAATTTGAAATAAATTTAGCGTGAAATTAACATATTTTTTTATGATAAAATGAATTTAACAAAATGTAATTTGGACATTTTACATTTTACCGTGCGGCTGAATATTTCAAGAGATATTTAAGACGATCTTTAAATACAAGAATTGACTGTAAACAGGAGCCTCAGTGCGCACTGGTGCAAGCAACCGAATTCGCTATAAGCAAGTCCTCGTAATCCTCGACGTAAATTCTCGGCCATGAAAAAGGGATGAAGGCAGGGAAGTAGAGAAATGGTGGGTGGATTTCTCGCGTGGGTTTCCCTAAGACACGAGAAAAACATTAACCTTGGCGCGTGATTCTTCGCTCACTTTGAGATTAAGGAGAGATCGACTTGGAGAAAATACCACTGTGATTTTTAGCGGCAACGATTTGGGGCCTAACGAGCGGATCTTTTTTTGTTTCGCAAAAGAATTGTCGCCTGTAGCGACACGATCTTCAACGACTGCGTTTCGGAATGCACTTTACTAATTTCTCTGTCTCTAATTTGCAGCTGCCGGTGGTGGATCCCTTCCTGGAGAAAGTCTCACTGTCCGATCTTGGTGAGTTCCGTTTGCTTATTCTTTCGTCCCGTAAATCAGTCTTTTGGAAATCGCTCGTGACGAGATTACAGCGCTTTTACTCGCAAATCGGTCGACCGGAATAATAAGAGCCTGCTCGAACAATCCCACCGGAATGCTCGTAACAAGCGAGCTTTCGAGGGTCTCGCGTCCGCAATTCAATTCGTTAATTCGAATGATATTAATCTTGGAACGTTGCACGAACGGAGGCTCCGATGTATGTGTGCGCCGAGAGGAGAAATATCCCTTTATCGGAAGGGAATTGATGTAGTATCTCAAACGTTCGACGCTGTTATAAATTTAACGTCGATCAAAGACTCTATCGGACTTGAAGAAGCTAATTTCGCGCTGCAAAAAGCCATCGAGGTCTTCGGAGCGCGCGTACGTCCCCGTCGCCCCCCCTCGGTTCAATTAAGAATCACAATAGTGGAGTTTGCATCCTTCGGACGTGGCGCGCCGTGAATGACAACTCGATTAGGATCGGCGTTGAATAGAGAGCGTCGGCGACGTACGCCGCGAGCGGAGCCCCCCCACGTGTTTTCCCTCGCGGGGGCCCCGCGTGGCTTTTTCCCCCCTCGAAATCGTGGTACTAGGTCTTCCGACGTGTCCTAGTGCATGGCGGCGATCGATGAGCTCCCGGGAGGCCAGCTGGCGTTAAGAGCGAGGGGGAGGGATACTCTCGCGATACACAGCTTCGCTCGGTCGCGTTCTACGTCGCACTGGCGCGCGCTCCCTCCTATCTAGGTCTAGGTCATGGGGCAGACCCCCGCGCCCAGGTTCGATAAGTTTATTATTACGTGCGTCGGATTCCGCCGTCACCGGTGGACCCGCGGCGCGGGTCGATCCCCGCGCCTTCGTCCACGTTCGAGCCCGCTCGACTGGAAACCGTCGCCGCCGACTGTATTTCCAGGATTAAATGTCGCGTTCGTGAGCGCGCGCGCGCGTGTCGACACGTGCTCCGGGTCTGAAAGGACGGCGAGGGGATGAATTCGAAAGGGCAGCGCGACGCGTTGTCGGGCACGATAAGACGAGGCCGAAGGGAATGCGCGATCAGTTGGATCGCGGATGAGACGCGCTCCAGTTGGTACAGTTAAAACGTCGCGGGCATCGATCGTCGGCGGCCCAGGCGTTGTTTACGTCGCGGCGTTTCGAGATTATTAGATAAAGATGAAAAAACAAACGTCCTAACGAAAGGAGACGATGCGAGACTTGGCGCGCCTCGCTCTTTTGGCAAGACGCACTAGCGACGGTTATTCTTGGCACGTTGGTTGACGACGACGACGACGAGGAAGAAGCAGAGGCCAGCGCGGGAGCGAAAGAGAGACGGTCGTAGCGAGCCGTTGAGGATGGATCGACTGGGCAGTCGTGGTGCTCGCCAGCGACGAGGCTGTCGATTTGCGTGGAGGTCTACGTGGAGAGCGACAGGGAGGCCGGACACCGCGTTGTAGATCATGAGAGGGGGATCCTGGTGACGGGAGACGATTGGCAAAAAGGACTCCGAGGAGACTCTCGGGGGGGGCGATTTGTTCGCTAAATTGGGAGGAGGCTCGGCACGATATCGCAGCCGTAAACGCGAGGCCGAAACTGAGGCATGAGCAGCTTGAGCGGGGGTTTCCTCGGAATAAAGAGCCAGCGTCGAGGACACGTCGCCAGATCCCCGGGGTGGAGGATGCGGCAGTCGCGGGTATCCCGGGCGATTGGTTGATTCCCGCCGGGACGGGTGTCGTCGACGATCGACGCGGGCGATGTTGAGCGATGCTGGCCTTGCACTACTACTCGGACTCCGCAAGTGTTCGCGCCGCTTTAAGGCAGGTCGCGGCGGCCTGGTGGGGCCAGGACGACGATCCCGTGTACTCGAAGGACCTCATCAAGGAGTTCGAGGTGGAGGACCCGCCCCTCGAGGACGAGCTCGCCTGGATCCTGTCCAAAGGTATCGCGGGCCGTGACTGTTGGCCAAGCTGCCGGGACGGAACGCGCTGTTGTTTACGAAACGCGATCGATGAGACCCCACGTCTCGTACCTTCGGTTAATTCAAGCGACCGAGATCACCGAGTCGCGGATACGAATGTCAATATTGCGTCTCGGTTCTAGGTCGGGGGATTCGATCGGGCTCTCGCTCGTAATAGGCGTCCTACTCTACCCCAGAGGAGTCTCTCGCAACGTTAGGGCACGAGCAGAATGGCTGTTCCCGTACGCTCAAGACAGTGCTTTACGTTTTAAGTCTTTGTCTTGCAGTGACGCACTATAACTGCCTTGCGTCTCCAGTCGCAAGGGCTTAGAATGAGAATGTCTTGTACTCTTAGTCCCAGTCTACAATAGGTGATTTAAGCCCTAGGCCCCCAAAAAATTGGCCAATCACCGCCGAGCATCCTCTTTATTTTCGACTGTGATCGATCCATTTCTTAAGGCCTGCGTCCGCGATGCTAGAACTTGGTCCAAGTTCTAGTTCCGAGAAATGTGTAGCCAATCAACTCGCTGCTTTTATGGAACAGCTCCAGCATCGCGGACACAGGCTTTCAGGGCTCCGCGTTTAAATCATCTGTTGTAGACTGGGACTTAAAGTCAACGGTACACGACGCTATTTTTCCCGCTGGATTGCCGCGAGAGCCAATCAGGATTCGGCCTTGAGTCACCTGATCTAATACTCCGCGTCCTTACCGGTTCTCGTAAGCAATCCAGTGGGGAAAATAGCGTCGTGTGCCGTTGGCTTAAGACTACAGTTATTGTGCGTTACCTAAATTTGGACCGTCAAACGTCTTAGAAGCACGAGGCAACCATTCTGTCCAGGCCTATAACGGGATGGACGGGAGGGAACGCGCGCGTTGTGAAACCTCCGCGCTACGGGAAAGAGAGGCCGCGGGCTTCCTTCTAACGGCTGGCGCACTCGTTGCTCTACCGGATGCACGTACATGCAGCAACACACACGCACACAGACTGAGGGACTTTTAACTCGCCTCGCTCGAGTTGCCAGCTGTTCGTGACTCCGCGTTCTCTTTCGCCTCCGATCAGTCGCGCGGTCGCGGTCGCGTATCCCAATCTGTGTAACGGCCAAGTCGCCAGACGCCCAGCGATCCCGAAAGAATCGCTGAACGTGCGTTGCCGCTGGAGTGATCGCTGTGTAAACGTGACGCCTGTCGTCGTGTCCGTTCTCTCGTTCACGGTTTCTCGACGCGTTTCCCTCGGCGACGCGCGAAAAAGAGTTACGCCCCAGCTCGATAGTCCTCTCTCGATATTTTCTTTTCGGTAATTGTGACGCCGTTATTAATCCCCGTTAATTATGTGGATTTAACAAAAAAAAGAAATGTTTTACTCGTTCACCGTATTGCAACATTAATAAATGTTGTACGTGTGCATTTCGTCACCATTTTGCGTGCGAGACAATTCTTGGAAACTCCTCTTTTCCATCACGTCGCGCAGTTAATCGAAGATACGCCGCGGTAATTCTGTTGTTCTTCTCGTGCAATTTACCATCATTTTTTTTTCCTCGTGACGTTACTCATCGCTTCTAGCGAACAATATGGCTCTTATCTTGTTACCGCAATCCTTTATCTGCAATGTGTACTTTTAAAGTGTGAATACATCGACGATATTTTACGGATATAACTTCTCTCCGGATGTATAATCGAGCTTCCGAGATGCTTAATTGCAATTTATCAGTCATTCAATCAAGTCCCATTACCGCGTTATGTAATATCGTTAACTCGTTCGAACTCCAAACTGGGTCATCGAGATCCGTGTTACATTATCAAAAGGAAGATGCGTATTAACAGAATTTCAGCAGAATTGGCGTTCGCTCCGAACGAACATTTACCCAACGAGATAAAGCACCGAGTGGTATTCGGGGACGAAACTTCGGTAGACTCTTAGGTGTTTCCTTAGGTGAATCGTAATAGAAGTCGCGGAGAGAAAAAAAACCGGGTGCTCCCTCGAACGTGCTCGCATCTCGGATAGTGACGGACAATTTGCGGGATATTAATTAAAACGTTGGCGTGTTACGCGGCGAACGGCGGGACAGCACGCAAATTACGTGCGTGCGATACGAAACGTGTATCAAGTTTTGAGCAGCCGCGCCGCGCACGAAAATGCTCCGCCGCAACCAGAAGGCTCTTCTCTACTGCGAACTGTTTGGGCTTTCAGAGGAGGACGAGTCGCAGATCTACGTCAAGTTCTTCAAGTTTCACAAATGCTACGACCTAATACCGACCAGCGCCAAGCTGGTCGTCTTCGACACTCATCTGCTCGTTAAAAAGGCCTTCTTCGCTCTCGTCTACAATGGTAAGTTCGCACCCGATTACGTGGGACCCGCGCGAAAAACGGCGCTCGGTAACGACCGATATTTTTTCAGGGGTGAGGGCCGCGCCGTTGTGGGACAGTTCTCGGCAGCAGTTCGTCGGCATGCTGACTATAACGGATTTCATAAAGATACTTCAGATGTATTACACCAGTCCGTCGGTGACAATGGACGAGTTGGAAGAGCACGAGCTAGATACGTGGAGAAGTAAGTTCGACCTCTTCTTGTGGCGAGGCGGCTTGTGGGTCGCGCGAACAGAATAATTGAAATAATAAATACATGAGGCTCGGATATGTTAAATACAAATTCGAAGGAATAAAGTAAGTGGGCTAAGAGCCGCGACAGGGTGTTAGGGTTTAAATAGTTTTATTATAATTTTTCGCAATAAACTAAACACCCTGTCGCGGCACTTAGCTCTCCCTCGAATTTGAGGATAATTGAACTCTAGTCTGAGTGTCCTATCGGATACGCGACGACAGGACTCGTCCTTCACGATACCGTGGAATTATATCCAGGAAATTATTGACTTGCAGAAGTCCTGAAGGACCAAGTCCACCCTCTTGTAAGCATCGGGCCGGACGCGTCGCTGTACGAGGCTATCAGGACCTTAATACAAAACAGAATCCACCGATTGCCTGTGATAGATCTCGACACCGGAAACGTCCTTTATATCTTGACGCATAAACGAATACTTAGGTTTCTTTTCCTATATGTGAGTACGCGTAGCCGTCTATCCGAATGAATGGCATTACTCGCTGGAGCGAATCTGTTTTAATCCGCTCGCAATTTGGCAGATCCACGAGTTACCGAAACCATCTTTCACCAACAAAACGCTGAGGGAGTTGAGGATAGGCACATTCGAGAACATAGAAACAGCTACGGAGGAGACTAGCATAATTTTAGCGCTGAAAAAATTCGTGGAGAGGAGAGTCTCGGCATTGCCGATTGTCGACTCCGAGGGGAAGTTAGTGAACATCTATTCAAAGTTCGATGTTATTGTAAGTCACACTTTTTCCCTAAATCATGTTGCGGCGAGATTGTACCGTGCGGTTGCGCGCGCTAACGCTCAAGTATTTGGCTTTTTCAGAACTTGGCGGCGGAAAAGACATACAATAATCTAGACGTTTCGCTGCGCGAAGCAAATGAGCACCGCAATGAATGGTTCGAAGGCGTTCAGAGTTGCAAATTAGACGAGACACTGTTCACTATAATGGAAAGGATTGTCAGAGCGGAGGTAGGGGAGCTTTTCTGTAATTTGAGCATCTACGAAATTGGGGAATTAATCATTGACACAACTGGCAAATTCTAATTAAAGAAATTTATTGCGAAAAATATTACCTCAGCCAGGGTTTGAACACCTCCCTACACTCTAGGCGGGTGTCTCGCAAATCCTGGCTGAGGTAATATTTTTCGCAATAAATTTCTTCAATTAGAATTTGCCAGTTGTGTCGATTATTAATTTCCTACACTGTTGAATTATTCACTGGCGACAATCAATGTTCATTCTTGTTAATATATTTTTGTTTTATTTATCCATAGGTTCATAGGCTAGTAGTGATCGACGATGATGATAAAGTGATCGGTATAATATCCCTCTCCGACCTGCTCTTCTACCTCGTTCTTAGGCCTTGTGGTAAGTACAACATTTTTTAACATTCTTGATCAATAACTAATTATCTTCGGTTCACTTACAATTAACTTTTAAAATGCGTCGTATTAAGTTTATTTTCTATCGGTTTATGTTGCCTGTACAAGTTTTTTTTTCCTGTAAAACGTCTAACGTTATTCTCATAGTACAATCGAATTGATTTAGTAAAATACGCGCGTTTAAACTTCTGCGAAAAAAAGAAAACACGACTCTCGTCATATTAATGCCTCGTTGGTTTTTTAGGTGAGGATGGCAGTAGCAATAAAGGTAGTTCTATATCGTTGCGAGCACAAGATTGTATGCTGTCGAAAGCTCCCAGCTCCGCGCAATCGGAAACGTCGCTCGCCGACGGCGAAGCCGAGCAAGACGCCGCGGAGGCGACGGATCGCAATCAGTCCGAGGAAGCGCCGGCGACACCTAGTCCACCGCTGAGCCCAGTAACGTCGGACATCTCGGAACCTCAGTCGACGCTAGTGAATCAGTCTCAAGAGGCGACGTGGCGGGACGTGATAAACATTTGTGTCTCGGGCGTCTCGGGTGGGGAATGAGACTTCACCGTTTTCACGTGCCGCCACGCACAGAATAGACTTCGAACTGAACTGGCGCCGCCTCTAACCGCGGCGGCGAACGAATAACATAACGACTGCATATTTGTACATCCTTCGTTGTTATCGCTTGCGGCTCCTCGCGGGTACGCAAGTTGATCGGTGACACGCGTCACAGGAGAGGCAGGCAGGGAGATACGAGATGTCCGTTTGAGAGAAATTAATCGTGGCGCGATAACGTAACAGAGGGATTCGCTGAGCGCGACGTTATGATATAATAAACACGATGCTCTTGTATAGTGTATAAAAATCACTTAAGCTTAATTTTTTATGGTACAAATGCTACACATTAGACGTTCGAGCTTTTCGCCAAGGACTGTAGGTAGCTGCGCCATTATTTGCTCAGAATGCGATTCTCCGCGCCCTTCTACAATCGAGCACCGGGAAAGAAAGGACGAGTTTTTTAAGAACGAGCTTTGGACAGCTTTTTACGACAAAATCTTGGAGGTAAGAAAAAAAAGTCGCATCTTAATCATGATTATATACTATTCTTTACGCAAATTGTGTTATTCGCCCTTTGTGGGAATAGAAAACGTAGATATTCGTTTTGATCTTGTGTATAATTAGGATTATGTGAGGTTTATAAAGAAAATAGTTATCGAAGAATATTTCGCGAACGACGAAAAAAAAAATAAACGCGTGTCCTCGCACGCGCGAGGTCTTTCACAGGTTCTTTTCTTTCTGAACGCATTACATGTCACCGATCTAATTAAACATCTCTTTGACATTTTACATACTCGTGCAAATCATTTTTGTTTTCTCTTTCGTTAATTTCTACCGGAAAGATGCGTTAGAAATACCTAATCTTAATTACTGATCTTGCATAATAAGTAGATCCATTTTTAACGCCGCTCCATACGCGAATGGACATGGTGCTTTTAAGTTTTATGTAGAAATGACATCATCGAGTATATCAGCCTGTATATTGTTAACACATATTGTTAAAGCACAGATACAAGTTATTTCGGATTATATCTATAACAACCCGAAGGTTTGTTGCCTCTCTTCTGTCCTCTTTTTAATATTTCATTTTCAATGTATCGTCAGAGTCACGCGAATGTCGGAGAGTATAAAGCGACTGCTCTGTACAAATGCTGCAACCCTTTTGGCTTTTATACTAAACTAAAAAAAAGATCATAATATTCACAACTCTCTATTGAAACAATAAGACAGGATCATGGTCCCCACTACTAAAGTGAACCACTAAAATAATTTTCTATTACGATACGACTATAGTTTTTCTTGAATACGAGAAATAGAGTACGATTGAATCGTGTCTGAACTGAATTCTTGGTTCACGCACAAAGTTCTTGTACATTTATGTCCGTAAATAACAAGTTAAAATCGAAAGAATCGAAGTGATATACTCGATTATTAAGATTATTCGGTAAATCGGATAAAAATACTCGAGTTTTAATGTGATATTTGACCAAATTCTATACATTATACATATAATCATTGCTGACGATACGCGGACTGAAGTAGCATCCATCGATACCGAAATAAGATTTTATAATTGTATCACGAACCGTCTTAATTAAGATTACTGACGACTTGTTGAACAAAAATACTTCGAGCGATTAATTGCTTTTGTCCATCAACGGTACGTATGACGTTAATTTTACTTTCATTGGCAAGTGCGTCGAGTTCTCTAAATATAGAGATAGCACGCAAAATCGCGCATCATTGTATAAATCCAATTGCAATTATCACTTGCGTCATATTGAAAATAACGCAGACTACAATATGACGGAGTTTTGAGAGAATTTGTACAGTATCGTTTTGCACTAACTAAAAAGGAAGTTCTTTAATGGATCGGGAGAAACATTCCTGTAAAGATACGACTCAAGCAAGATATTTTTCCAAAGCGGTTTCACATAATCAAGTTGTTGAAGATGAGTGTATATCGGCCAGAGGAACCTTTTACTTAGAATTATATCAATTGTCTCAGTTGGAATGTAAATTCGAGACGTTTGACGCAGATCTTAACTCCTTTTTTTTTTCATGTAGAAACGCAGGTGACGGTAATTACTCGATTTTGAAGGGAATAGTGCCTGTAAATGTAGCGAATGTATTCCTAGAGACACGTTCATTGGAATACACGTATATAAATATACTATCTGAGATGTAAGCGCAGTCGCGATAAGACAAAGCTAAACATTAGTATTAATTAACGGGAGGCGTAGTGTGAACGAAGATTTTTGTACAGCTGAAAAAGTACTATTTAATGTGCTGTAGGCGCGCGAGCGCGTTGTTTCTTTTCTTTTTTTAGTACAAAATGCGTTGCAATCCTTGCGAGTTGCCACGTTCACCCTCTTCTACTTAAAGATACTAAAGATTACGCTGTAACATACCGCAGCGTGTGCCGCGCACTTGGCTTCGACATAACTTGTTACTTGTTGAGAGCACAGTAGAGATTGTCGAAGAATATATTTAGCTTCTCTTCATTCTACATAATATTAGAGAGACGAGCTGAGAGAGAGAGAGGGGCGATTGAATTCTGTGCGCGCTGCATCCAAGAACCAAAATACAAGCTCTATCGAGATGCGGTATTAATGATAAATAAACTGTACAATAAATAATATAAATGCTTATGCATTACGCGTAGTTATAACATAGCGATATTAGCGTACTACCCTTATTCCCCGTTCACCCTTGTTGTCCCTTTTGAAAACAATATTTAAAACGAGAGAACAGTTTGTCGAGTAAAAAAAATATACTGTGATAGAAATGTTTTATTTAATGATTGCCTAAATTTATGTCGTATTTTAGTCCGTATTTTAACGATAGGCTCAAGAATCTACTCGTGATCTAATATCATTTTAGAAACATTCTTGTTAATTTTAACATAAATAATACAGTTTGCGTAGAAACGCTCTTTATTATCAACGTAAAAAGTATGCTTGGCGCTCTTTTTCCTACATTTTTAATTACTACATTCTTCAGTTGTCAAGATCTTGTTACGAAAGCTATAACGGTCTATACAGGTAGAAATGACGCGTCTCAAATGATGATATAGAAGAAATATGGAAAATATAGGAAATTAAATGCTTGCAATATATTTTCTCAAGAGATTGTCCAAGACATTTTTCATTCATATGAACGCATTTTATTCATACCAATAGATTTATATATAAATAAATATCCTAAGCGCCCACACTATCCTTACTTTTCGTTTCTATAGTGATATCTGACCGCATTATTAAACACGATAATCTCGACTTCGTATAAATCTGCAATACAAATTGAATTAGACATAGTGCTTTAAATGCCGTAACATTTCGGAAAGCTAGCAGGCAGGACTTACGCGTTTTGGACGGGTTTTCGCATCTATATCGTGTATCCGCAGGTATTTATCGAGACTGACACTCACGATGTATGGTCTGATCGGGCTGCAAGCCACTCCTGTTACACCGCCCGTAAAATCTTTGTACGTATTTAATATGGTGCCTGTCTTTCTCAGATCGACAAGATTCAGCCTCCCTGTGGTCGAGCCCACGACAATATGTCTTTAACACAAAGATACGACCAGATGAGACAATATTACGGCGCATAAATGCATTAGTTGTGGTACTTTAAGTCAATCACTTTATACCAGACTTACTTTTCTCTGGGCGCGATGGCTAAGCAGGTCCAACTTTCTTTCGCCGTCATGTTCACCACAGGACGTCTTTGGGAACGCGGATCGTACACGTATATCTTTAGAACATAACGCGTGTGTCAATAACACGATCGTGAGTAATTTTACGCAAGATTGCTTTCGCAAAGGGAAAAAATTGTGCTCCTTACATGCCCATGTCTACCGACCGCGACTATCTGTTGGGTAAGTGGCAAGAAAGTCAGGTCCGATATCCAAACGGGTACTTTCAGGTTCAACCAGTCGTGCGGGAGATCCTTCGCGATGAATATCCGCTCTCGTTTCTCCAGGTCGTACAGTTTCACGTTGTTCTCCACTCCCCCGGTCGCTATCACGTTCTCCTGCTCGCGCGAGTGGCACATTCGGCACAAGTTCTGCCCGGCGTTCACCAATACCTCGCCTTCTCCGCTGGGTGACCACAGGCACACTTCCCCGGATCCGACCGACGTCAAAATACACCTGAGAGATTCGTGGATTACCCCGTCAAGCGACACTGCCACGCATGATTTTCGCGTCGTGACTATCTTACCCCTTGTATCCCGATATCCCGTTGATACTTTCTTGGCCCAGGTTGCAAGGGAACGAACGCACGAGTGTCCCACTGTCCGAGTCGAAGATCTTTACTCTGAAAAAAAATGACAGTCATCATTACAAATTACATCACTTATGTGAGAATCATAATCATTTGGAATAACGTTTTATCAAACAAAAATACTTTCAAATTAATAAAATTTGTATGGTTCGAATGCGATAAAACGCATAGATATTTTCTCGAGGGGGAAACCGCTGACCAAAATCTTGTACACTAATGCCCAGTGGGCATTACTTTATCTTATATCTTTATAATGCCCCGGCAAGGCCTGATGCCCAAAAATACCTAGTAATGCCCAGTAATGCCGCAAATGTGTACGCCACAATGCCCTCAGCGGCCTCCCCTGCATTCTGTCATACAAAAGCATATTTTACCACGCTCGCGCGAAATCATATCTTACTACTTATATTTAATATTGTATTATATCTGCTCTCGCAGATGACTTTCGGGGACGTCGCAACATCCCTACGCCGGGATTATATGCCGTAAAAAGTGTAGCGCCGTCACCTGCGGTCTTTCGTGCCGCACGCGACCAAGACCTCCCGCTCGTCGTCGCCGCCCCACGCGATCCTCGTCACCTGGTCGTCCTCCGCGATAAGCTCCAGGCGCTCCAGATTCTCCACTTTGTTCTCCTCCTGCGTCGCGCCGACTCTTATCCCTGCAATCGACGCCTCTCACGCGTGAGTTACCCGCGGGCCACATAACCTACAAATCGACGCGCGGCGCCGCGCGACCAGCACGCGAGAGATCTACGGGGATTACCTTTCACCTGGCCGCCGACTGCGCCCGCGAAAACGTCGAATTGCGTCTCGCGATTCATGACGCTGTCGTGGACGGGCCCGCGAACCCGCCTTCGTACGGTGCCGCGGAAACGGTAGAGACACACGCGCGCACGTGTCCACGTGCCGAGAGGGAAAGCCGAGAGCGAGACACGTGAGAGGGCGCACGCGCGCGCCGCGCGCGTCCCGAGGGGTCGGCCGAAGGTGCCATACACACACGCCACTTGCAGTTCTCGGAATTCGCGGCGATCATATGTTGCAACCGCGAGCCGCGGCACCGTTCCGGACGGCCCGCTAACCACCGCTGACGGGCATTCTCGAGCGAGGCTCGCAGGCGGACGAGGGGGACGCTGGATCGCGCTTACGCACGGAGCGCACGAGGACTCGTCGATGGATGTACGCGAAGCGCCTTCGTTAGATCGCCGGTAATCTCGCCGATTCGAGTTAACGATCCGCCGCAAAAGCTCCGGCCCAAGTCTTGGCGGAAACGCGGGGAAGTCCCGTCACGCTCGCCCGTCGATCGACTCGTCGACGTTCGTGCGCTCGATTCGCGCGGCCCAATTATTTCTTCTCTATTATTAGGATTTTTTTTAAGTGGGTCACTGGTGCTCCAAGGAACCAGAGAGGCAAGACTGTAAGTGGCACACGCGAAAGCTTTCGGTCGCGAAAGGATTAACGCGCGTAGAATTAATTTCAACACGTGGCCTAAAGCTAATCGACGAATTGTGTTTCGTTGGCTGATGTTGTCCACGTTGGAACTTTGTTCTTCGAGAAATTCCGGGCGAGTTAAGTCGCCGATAACGTTATCGGTTGGAGTTGTTTTGCGGTCGCGGAAGCACGGGTCGTACGAGTTTTTCAGAAGCCGGACCGATTGACTCCGCTGTTTACACGTTTTCCGGTTTTCGTGCCGAAGTACGCGATTAGTTTGCAAATTCTTGTTGCGTTTTGTCCCGTGGAGTTGATCGACTTGTCCCCCGAGAGGCTTGATTATCGTCGGATTCCGCAGAGATGAATCCAATGACTAGCCCTCCTGTATACGCGAATACAACGAATTCCTTTCACGTTACGCTTGAAATCGACTTCAGTCGCCCCGTCACAGCCGCAGAAAGTATAATTAACCGGTGACATAATGTAATTGCAGCAACTTGGCCTCCGTGCGGCGATGACGGCCGCGAGGAAATGTTTCCATGCCTCACACGCTGTGCTTCGGAGGTGCACTTGCGGGCAGGTGGCTTAGCTACCGAAAGACACGGCGGATCGACGGCGGCTCGACGCTCGGAACGAGTTCGTTTGACATCTGTAAGGATGCCGATGGTATCCCGCTTGAAATCTCACAGTCGGTAGACGACAGCTGATATCGATGCGTCCGGAGAAACGGTCTCTGGGAAGGATGGGATGGCGCGCACCTTGAAGGCTCTTTGAAGATAAAATTATAAGATGACGAACAGTTCGTGACATCCGTGTCGCGTGAGTTTGCCTGGCGATCGGGATAATTGCAGACCTTATCTGGCTTTACATATTTCAATCGATAGCAATGCATCCGTTGCCGTGTGACTCAGATGTTCTTGGTATCGGTAGGTTTTGTACGACGATGCGACTGAACTTCAAGACAATCCTGCTCATATTGGTTGTCGCAACAGTGAGCTTTTTACTTGGGTCGTGGAACAATTGCGGAAGCCTGTTGTTCCACGCGGCAAAATATCAACACAAGGTGAGGCAGATGTACGACTTACGTAACAGCGAGAGCGAGTTAATTTGAGCTTGTTGATCCATTAGCTTGGGATGGTACAAATTCGATATGTTCTGCGTTTCATTACAGGATCGTTTAAATACGGAAACGGGGTACCAAGAGATAGATTGTCTCATAAACGGCGATTACTCTATAGGATGTCGCAAAGAAGGCGACGAGGTGTATATACCATTTTCATTTATCCATAAATATTTCGAGGTCAGTCGTGCTGATGCTAGCGCGAAGGCCTGTGTCCGCGATGCTAGAAACTTTGCCCAAGTTCTAGTTTCGAGAAATGTATAGCCAATCAACCCGCAGCTGCTCCATAAAAACATCGTGGACACAGGCCTTCGGATTATATTATGCTGGAAATACATTACGATAAGTTGCGCGTACAATATTGCAGATTTATGGGAAACTGGCCACGTACGATGGTCTGGAAAGATTCGAGTGGTTGCACAGTTACTCAAAGATTGTGAGCCCCAAGGGAAAGTATGATCCCCGAGGTGTGTTCATGACCTTCGAAAACTACAACGTCGAAGTCAGGGATAGAGTAAAATGTATCAGCGGCACCGACGGTGTGCCGATATCGACGCAATGGGAGAGCCAAGGATACTATTATCCCACGCAAATTGCTCAATTTGGATTATCGCATTACAGTAAAAATCTAACCGACCCCGAGCCGCACAGGAAGATCATTGAGGACGCCGATAAAGCCAAGCAGAACTGGAACGTCCCTCAAGGATCGGTTATGAGCAGAGTGTACGACAAGCAAGCTAATAGTTACGTCCTAAAATTCGCCACGCCAGAGACGAGCACGTCCGGGATATCATTGAGCCTGGATCACGTGTTGAACTTTGTATTGAGATGGGACCTTAATATTAAGGACAATGGCAGTATCACAGTTGTATTGCAGTCAAGGGAGAAGGAGGTGTACTACCTTCACTATGTTACCAGCAATATAGTATTGCAAAATTATAACAATCATGTGCACTACGGAATCGGCCAAGCCAATCATCAATGGAGACGTCTTACTAGAGACCTCGTAGTCGACTTGCAAAAAGGTCTTTATTTGAATGATAAAAGTAGGAAGAAATTGCCCCGGTCTAAGTTAAAGGTAAGTGCCGCTCGAGCGACAATTTTATACAAGTATCTCGCGGAATGTTCCTTTGAGATCATTTTTTTAATACAAACACCCTCATTTTAGGTCGTTAAAATTACTCTTTACGGCTCCGGCATGATTGACAATATGACGTTATCGACTAGCGAGCACATGGAGCAATTTTATGACGCAGCGAGGTGGTTTGTCGCCAATCAGAACATCACCTCTGGTGGTTGGCCGAATCTTGTCAGGAGAAAAGTGGCGTCTGGAATGGCTATACTCGAGCCTGGATGGTATCGTTACGGCATATACATACATGTAATATTGAATTAACTTGCAGAACTGATTTTACAAAGGAAAAATGTATGGTTACAGGTACTCCAGCATGGGCCAGGGTCACGCCATATCAGTGCTGGCACGAGCCTATTATCATTCTGGAGAGGCGAAATACTTACAGGCCGCTATCAGGGGCCTGCGACCTTTCAGACTGACATCCGCTAAAGGAGGGGTGGCTGCGCAATTTCTAGGCAAATACGTCTGGTACGAGGAATATCCCACCACCCCCTCCTCTTTTATTCTCAACGGTTTTATTTATTCGCTTATCGGTCTCTACGACTTGAAAAGCATAGCGGTAGCTAAGGACGCGGAGGAGGCGACCAGACTTTTTAATCAGGGTATGATATCATTAAAGAACATGTTAACGTTATTCGACACCGGTTCGGGTTCTACGTACGATCTACGTCATTTTACATTAAAGACAGCACCTAACTTAGCTAGATGGGATTACCATTCTACTCACATTAATCAACTTCTTCTTCTCAATTCTATTGACATCGATAACGACCCTATTTTTACTACGACCGCGGAGAGATGGGCCGGTTACATGAATGGCAAAAGAGCGGCGCATAATTAACCGCATCTAGTGATATTTATTATAAATTCAGTTCCATCCCCTTAATTTTTTTTATTACGTTTATTTATTTAAATCATTTTCCTCATTTTACTTTTTAGACTGCAGATTTATTGTTAACTTTCATGTTTATTCGGGGGAAAAAAATCTTAATCCTTTCTTTCAGCTGGCTGAGCGAGATTTAATACTTTTTTCGTATAATATAAGTTTTATTTTATATCAGTGATAATCGTAGTCGCGTCACTGAATATAATAGGCGAGAGAGTGCGAGCGTGTATACGGGATCTAAAATTGCGTGCAATCCGTTTATATTATAGAAGAGTGAAATAACTGTAACAATAGGAGAGATCTGTGTCCTTAATACAGGATGATTTTTAGTCATGTATTAATTAAATTAAATTTATTATAATTATAATTATTTTTTATACAATATAAATGAGATATAGTTATATTTAGTTTTCATTTATGATCATTTTAAAAATATGACAAGATCGTCACTGTATATTGTCTGTGACTGTGGATGTCTTCCAATTTCCTCTCACAATCAGGACTACTGACAGTGCTCGCAATAGTTTCGAGCATTCAGTCTCAAAGAAAAGGTGTGGATGGTTGCATTAGGGAGTGATTTTCTTAGACTGAATTCAGTAATAGCGTCCAGTACTGGCAGTAGTACCGAGTGGAAACGGGAACATACCCATTATTTGTTCGTTTGTCATAAAGTTTAGAAAGGCCTATCAATAAGCACATATATCTTAAAGTATGATTTTTAACGAAATATAATTACAGTAAACGATACGTTAATATTACATATTGATATATAATTAAAAATCATCGTGTATGTATTTATAAATAAGAGATTTCTGAAGAACCCCCTGAAAATTTGGACGTTGAAGCGGACAGTGTCTGTTTCGGCATTAATAAACTTCGCATAACGGTGCTGCCAATAATTATGATAATTAATTTATAGCGTAATTCTTTTTTAACAGTCACGATATTGTGCAATTAAATTGTATAATTAAATGTAAGAGAAGATTGTAATCATTTATTTTTTAATAGCAGGCAAGTGAATTTTCGTAAATTTCTCAAATAGTTTTATAACTACGGATTTGCACTCCCTACTAAATATAATATTAAATTATTCAATAAATTATTATTATTTAACCAGATGTATAATATAATTTGAAATTTTATATGTAATACATTACGTTGCATCGATTCTCTTTCTTTCTTGTCACGAGAGTGTAAAAATTTACATATTACAAATATGACATATCGTATTTAAAAATATAGCGGAGTGACGCTTGGAATGAGACTGAAATAGGCAGAAAAAAAAATTCATCGTGTAGAAGCCTTGATACTGTAGCATAAATCGTTATGCTTTTATTTTTATTAAGGATCGAAACTAGACTTTGCGACCAGCCGCAGCTTATAAGACATACAGAACACTTTGCGTGAGATCTATGGTGAACACGATTTGGAAGACATATTATCAGCGTAGCATTACAACAAATATATTACTCTGTTACACGACCTGCGCAAGGAATAGGCGGTTAATTTCTTTCTACTCCCCCGGTTCACTTCTCCGCGAGGGCGCGCCCGAATACAAATTGGAATAGAAAGTACGCGGTGTATTAAAACGTTGAGTATTTCAAACGTGGGATCGGTTTCGTACGGCGTGACTAGTAGCGGTAACGGTAGGCGCGGCCGTAATTGTACACCGATTTGCTCTCGATCGGGTTACAGGTGTATAGGGCATCGCCTCTGGTCCCCTGCGGGCACGTACAGACCGCGATGTGACGTCGGGGCGTGCACGTGGCGCTCGGGCCACATTCGCGGCCGGTGCACGGGTTCCTGCACGTGAAATCGATACACGCCCGATTGTCGGGGCATTCATTGTCGGTGAAGCACTCCCCGCGCTGGCAGCTCGTCAAGGCGTTGCCGATGTAGCCGGTAGGACACGTGCACACCGGCCTCTCCTTTCCGGTACTGTCGTGGCCCGGCGTGCAAATCGCGTTAACACCGCAGGGATTCGGCTCGCAGAGATCGCCTGAAAACAGAGACACGATTTTTGAGACAATCGTTTCTTCTCGGGTTCGCCAGGGACTAACTGATGAGCCAAGAATACGACTCTGGCTAATTGGATGATCGATTGCTTACGTGGTTCGAACAGTCTGCAGCTGACGAAAGGATTGCCGGTCATATGTTTCGGGCAACTGCAAACGGGAGTGATTTCGCGTAGGTTGCAGTCGGCGTTCACGCCGCACACGCCGTCGCAGGGATTCACGCATTTCTGATAGAGGCAGGCGGGCTTGTGCGCCGGGCACTCGGAGTGGGCGGTACACTCCGGTCGACATGCGATGAACGGATTTCCCGTCCATGTCTGGAACAAGAAACGGATTGATCCCACACGTCGTTTCGTCACCGTCGTTCGGGACGCTTAGTCAGACTTGTATCCTTCAATAGAAAAAGAAATAAAAACTATAAGTCTCTACGGAAAGCGGAGGCGTCTTACTTTCGGGCAGGTGCATTTCGCTTGATGATGGATGACCTCGCACTCCGCGTTCTCGCCGCACTTGCACGGGCTCTCGCATCTGTACGACGACGAGCACGCGAGGTGCTGAGGACAGTCGCTGTCGACGTCGCACTCGTGACGACACCCGGCCAAGGGCGAGCCCCTGTAGCCTGGTAGACACGTGCAGACCGGCACCTCGTTGATCACCTCGCACTGAGTGTTCTGTCCGCACGGGCTCGGCTTACAGGCGGCTTCTATATCGCAGCGAATACTTTTAATAATGACTCGCAACATTCTCGGTAGTAGAAAGAACCGATAAAGATAAAGCTCTATAAATTATATACAATAACAAGAGAGATAGAGGCGAGCGTCTAAAAGATATGAGACTTTTGAGAGGTGCCAGACACATTAGAAAGATCTTGAAACGTTTTCGCAATGTCTTTTAGATGAAACGGCCAAGTTGTACATACGGGGGTCAGCGACTTGACAACCCGAGAACGGATCCCCGACGTGTCCCAGTATACACTCGCAGGTACCTATGTGATTTCTGGTCAGGCAGTTCGCGTTCACCCCACACAGACCCGAGCAGGGATCGACGCACCTATTGTTCGTGCATACTTTGTTGTACGGGCAATCGTCGTTGACTGAAACGTGACGAGGATGCTAAATGAGTAGCGTGGCGATTTATGTATACTTGAGAGCCGCGGGTATAAATTCCGACTTGATTAACTAAGAGCTTGCTCTTCTAGGAATTAATTGTTATATAATGCCTCGCGGATCGTTTTACTCACTTAGGCACTCGACCCGCACGCATCGCGCCAGCGGGTCTCCCATATGTAGATTCAGGCACGAGCACACCGGCCGCCCCTCGCTCATCGTGCATCTCGCGTTGGAGCCGCACGTGTAGCTGTCGCAACCGTCTATGGAAGACGAGGGTCGAATGATTCACTCGGAACACGTTCCGGTTTTGCGTAATAACGAAGAACTCTTACCAGACGCGAGTATTCGTGACTGAACGTATTGGACGTAGTGGCTGCCGTTCACCACCGCGGCGAACAGAAGCAGGAGCAAGGCTGCGGCTTGCGGGTGCTGCATTTTGCCACCGTAGTCGTCGAAAAGGCGATAAAATTCTGAGGATACAGGCGGGTGGAGAAACGCTTCTCCGACGATACGAGCTCTGCGCAAAACTTTTCACGTTGAAACGAAACTTCTTTTCCCCCCGATTTGAATCGTCGAACGAAAGTTTGCCTTCTTACGACTAGAGACGAGTCTTAAGATTGTAATGACTTAAATTAAGGAACGGGCGATTCGCGCAACGGCGATATTTTTACTCGAATCCTCAAGTAAACCGTCGACATTCGTACAATACAAATAGGAAATAATGAGTAACGGATAATGAGCACGGCGAATGATGCGGATAACGCGAGCAATGAATAGTACATGCATTACCCGAATACGTATCAAGCTTAAATCGAGATCAAGAGTTTATCCGAATAAAATGCCCACCTCTGTTTGCAACTTAGTGCTCGATCGGCGCGAGGAAGACTAACCGATTACCCGCGATCGCGTAGATGACTCGAGGACGATCCCAGCCCCACCATCCGCGACCTTCGGTCCCCCCTTCGAACTTCGCCCACACACGGCCCTGATTATTCTTCAAGGCATTTCGATAAATTTCGCCTACGTATTTATAACGCGATTTAATTCCGCTTTTTCCGCTTCTTTTTTTTTCGTAATTGACGAGCATTACGTGCGCGCGACGGGTTTCCCATGGCTGAGCGCGCGCATCGGAGAGCACGCACGTAATTATCCCAAGTCCATCCCGACGTGGAATTACACGACGGGCTATAATGATATTCCATATTCGCGTGCAATACAATACAGTCGGTCAAAACAGGTATGAGTAATCTGCGCTGCAGCTTTGCACGCGGAGTTCCGTGGCGGCGGAACCCTTTCTCGCCAAAAATGGATCTTCGCGGACGTATCGCTCGATCCCGCTGCGACGCAGTCGGAGTGAATCGAAATCCGCTTGCTCCCGTTCAGCTGCAGATCACCGTTTTCGTATCGCGCAGCTTCCCCTCGTCGCGCTTCCCAGAACATGCTAATCTAGAACAAAAATGTGGACACGGTAAAAAAAAAAAAGTAGAAATGTTACGTCGCGTATGCAAATGCCGCACGAACAAAATATGGTAATGCGTCAGTATCACATCGCACGGTCCCCCTTTATTGTCGTTTCTGTGAACGGCTCGACGTCGCAATCTCGAGACGAGAAACATAACTATTTGCATATTTATCCGTTCCCTCTGTTAACTTGGTAATTATCAACGTCGATTCGGTAAATAAATGAGAAATGCAAATTTATCCTGAAAGTCGGTCCAGAAAACCTTCTGCGAGTCGCGAACGAAAACTCAATTCTATTTATTAAGCAGACGGTTGTTTTACAAGGATCTACTACGGTGATTGAGAAGGAAATGATGAATTAACGAGCCCTCCAAATGTACAAGTAATAATTATATAAAACTCGTGTCATATATTTAGGAAACTTCGTACAAATACACATATGCATATAACTTCAAATAAATGCAAAATACACATATATATATTTGACATATGGAACACATATCTATATACAGAGTTGTTCGTCGGAAATAGAACGCTTGAACAATTCTTTTTAGGTTTCCAAGTAAATATGCGCCAAATTTTTCAATCGATTTTTTTTATATTGCAGACTTTAATATGAATTACTTACTACAACGTTAAAGTAACTTTACATTTTTTAATATCAGCTGAAAAATACAAGCGGAAGAGAGATGTGCATACATGACCTTGATTACTCTGAAAACATTTTGAAAAAAAACAATCTTTCTGCATATTAGATTCTTTTTCGGTCATGCGTTTCGTCCTTAATATCTTTCTTACATTCAGGATGGATTTATTCAAGTATCCGATCTCAAAGTGAAACCACTCTGCATGCTACACGTATATATTACTATTTATGTACACGGCGGATCTAGATGAATTTAAAATTGCTCGTGTCTGGTGCATTTTTTTCCCACAGATTAATACGTTGTATTTAATAGCTCTTCGTCCTACCTTTCATGATACAGATATCTGATATTTAATGTCACGTAGTTGAATCCAATCTATCTCTTTGAATCTCTTTGAAAATCATAAAATCTTTAAACGTGATATTTGCATTTATAGCGAAATACTTGGGCCAGAGTACAATCTTGCTCGTGCGTGATTACGTTCTATCTTGAAATTTATTTGCACTTTGTATCTCTTAAGAACTCTTCGTAAGCGGTCGCAATTTCATCGTCATAATTATCATCGGGTTCTTCCTCGGACGTCCTGTGTCACCACGTAATAATATTAGTATGCTAATTTTTTTTAACACAAGTATTTCTTGTCTTAAGGGATTACTCTTTTTGACCTATTTCATTCTTAAAATACAAACACGAAGTTGTAACGTACCCTTGATCGTCTGAACCCATTTTTGCGTGTTGCTCGAGAAATTCACTTTCCTCCGCTGACAGAATCTCGCCGTCAGGACCGTACATCACTGGCTGGTCCAGTTGCGCTTTCTGCAGTACTTGATGCTGTGACTTCAACGGTACAGTGTCGGTTTCGGATGAATTATAATTAGACGCGCCCAGTTGGTCGGGCTGTCGCTGCACCTCGTTAAATAACGCATTGCTCGCCCCAGACGAATCGCAATTAGACATGCTTCTGCCCCAATCCTTTCGTAACTCGTGGACGCTGTTCACCATATTTCCAACATGTGTATCGACCTGCCCGTTATTTACAAGTTCCGTTAGCGCCCGCATCATATTTTCCATGTCTTTGCTCCTGCTCTTGTCTTTCTCCAACACGTGTCCCGCCAACTGTGCGTTACATCAAGTATGCATTAGAATGTAAATAAAAGTCACGGAATTACTGCCGTTGTTATCCACTTTGACTTACTTTGAGCGCTTGGCATATATATTTGACGGAGCTAGACGCTGGTCTCTGCAGCACCTTAGTAATAAACCATATCAAGAGTTCTCCCAAAATGAAAGCGTAAGATTCGTCCATTTGGGCAACCAACTCCGCTAAGAACAATATCAGTCCATTGCACTTCCGTTGGTCCCGCTTATCCTCGGGTTGATTAAGCCATTCGGATTTGAGAAGTCCAGTCTCCCATTTACATCTAACGTAACAATATCGCAGACGTGTGAAAATCAGTACAGTTGCGATTATGTCGTACGCGTTTGGACTTACTGGAAGCACAACAAT
Source organism: Vollenhovia emeryi (assembly GCF_000949405.1). Taxonomy (NCBI): domain Eukaryota; kingdom Metazoa; phylum Arthropoda; class Insecta; order Hymenoptera; family Formicidae; genus Vollenhovia; species Vollenhovia emeryi. Next base: position 2,596,634 of record NW_011967242.1, on the reverse strand, counting down.
TCCCTGAATAGCTCTTTGGAAAACATGTACAGCTCTTTGGAATCTTCTAAGCTGGTATCAAAATATTTACACAACCGAGCTCCATTGTAACGGAAATTACTTTCGGCTATGGACTAAATATGATATAAAGTTAGTAAAGTGTAGAAAACAAGAGAGATACGAAAGAGAAACTCTCATACCCATTCGATTATGGTTGTCACAACCAATTGCAGACAGCGCATGTTTCCACTCGATCTAAGCTTATCCATAAATGGTGGAACCAGACTGTCAAACTCGGCAGGATTGACAATTAAAATGTTGATAATGTTGTTGAGATGTTCGTAAGTTTCAAAGTTGTAAGCCTCTTCCTTGTCATTCTGTTGCTTCTCCTCTCTCTAATTCGGATAATACGGACAGCATATAAATGTCGCGAACAACGTGTCTTGCAACAACGAAGGGAGATCAAATCTTTACCTTGCTATTACTCACATCATTCTGATCGTATTTATAATTGCTGTAATTTCCTACGTCCGATTCTTGTATATTGCATTGCTGCTCCAAAGCATCTTCAAGAGCGCTATCCAGAACTGACGGGTGCACATTCAGTGGCGTTTCACGAGCCATTCTGAGCCTGTCTTGTATGGAGCTTCTTGGTGGATATGGAGGATATTGGTGGGTAGGCTATCGGCAGATTAGTCAGAATCAAAGTAACAGAATGCAACGAGGAATCAAAATAATATAGACCGCTTACAGGAACGGAAGACTGAAACACGGTAGGCTCTGCTGGGGGAGACTGCGCTACAGAAGACTGCGACGCCTTAGGCTGAGATTTCGGATAAAATACCGGAGCCTGCGGAGATAGCGTAAATTTCTTTTCTTCCTGACTGTGCTGCATCGTTGCTGCAGTCGTCGAAGAGTCGGATTCTGTGCACACAAATAGCTTTATTTGATAGCCACCAAGCTTGCACGCGCAATTCTGCGGCGGCTGAAACGACGCTAACTTATACTGGATTGACTAGCGGTTGATGCACCGTGCGGTCGCCTAAGGCCTATGCTGTCTGTCTGTGACCAAACGCGATGTCCACGTCCCATACCAAGTTTCCCAATCTTCTCCTCCCTGCCAGTCTCCTTGTCTCTTCCGAAAGAATCCATTCTCTAAGCAAACTGCCAATCAAGAACGCGATTAGATTTTTTCAGCAGAGCCAGCTTCGGTATTTAATATTTTTTAACGTGCCACATTTTGTTTTATAATTTAAGTAAGACTTTTATACATTTATTCTTTATAAAAAGGAAAAGATATGGAGAGGACAAAACTGCAATTCGACTTTTAGGCTGCATTGCTATACTTTTCAGATTGTACAGGCGTCAAATGAAACAAGCATTTGAATGTAAATATATTACATTGTAGTTGCATCATCCAGCAGAAATTGTGCTACAGTCCTTACAAATGAATATAATGGTTGTTAATCTTTTACCCTGTGACGAGCTAGAGTATTGCAAAGGCATTTTGCGCGAGTCGGATCAGCAAACTATATTTTTGAGACAAGTTTCTCCGATTAATTCGCGATTCTTCGCTTTATATTTGCCAATTGAAGACGAGAAACTCAACTTTTGCCCATTTGTGAGCAGATTAGGGCCGGAGGGAGAAAAGGTACACAAGGGTTGGAATACTGGACGAGCAAAGGGCGTTTGGTAAACGAGAGTAACGCGTTCTGTCCATTCCACGGCGCTCAGGGCGATGCTAACCGCTATGTCAATTGTTTATCACTTCTTCCGCTTATCAAACGTGCAATAAAGATAACGATAAGTCACGTCAACGTCGCTCGTCATTACGACGGAAACACTGAAATTGCAATGAGATTGCCACAACAAGCGTAATCGCGTGGCGACGTTACACCACGATGGACAGAATACCTTTGGAATATATACGTATTTGGATTAGTAGATCGGCTGACAATCTCTATCGAGTCTCACGAGGGGAAAACGCAGTCCGGACGGTCCGTTACTTCCCGGCGAGAGTGTGCGAGATCTGCAAGTGCCGGTTACACACAGGCATTGCAAACGCGACGTGCTCCACTAGCTACGTATCTCGCGCAGCCTCGCACCGCCGTCATTATCGTTTACGTCGAAACAACGCCGAGCGGCGCGAGATTACGCGACAAGATGGGATCGGCCCGAGCCCGACACACATGAAACGAGTCGAAACTCAAAATTAAGCACAAAACTACAATTGCATTCAGACAGAGGGAGCCGAACGTATCTAGATAACCGTGCTCCATGGTGCATATCGATCGCGGAAAATTTGCGTTCTGTGATATAAGCATAGTATAACGAGGTCCACTCTTTGTAGGTCCTTTTGATTTTTGCGGTCCCAATCAAGTGGTATTCCGCCATACACCTGGGCAGGATTCAGCGAAAACTGACAAAGTATCAGGAGAACATGATCAGTAAAGAGGTGGCACTATCAAAAATTCCAAGAATTGAA
>NW_011967242.1:2554743-2588156 GCF_000949405.1 Vollenhovia emeryi | reverse complement strand
ACTATCAAAAATTCCGAGAATTGGATTTCCGAGAATTTCGAACTTTAAATCGCGAAAATCAAGAATCGAGAAAACTGGCAAAGTATCAGGAGAACATGATCAGCAAAGAGGTGGCACTATCAAAAATTCCAAGAATTGAATTTCCGAGAATTTCAAACTTTAAATCGCGAAAATCGAAAATCGAGAAAGTGGCAAAGTATCAGGAGAACATGATCAGCAAAGAGGTGGCACTATCTAAAATTCCAAGAATTGAATTTCCGAGAATTCGCAAAACTGGCAAAGTATCAGGAGAACATGATTAGCAAAGAGGTGGCACTATCTAAAATTCCAAGAATTGGATTTCCGAGAATTTCAAACTTTAAATCGCGAAAATCGAGAATCGAGAAAACTGGCAAAGTATCAGGAGAACATGGTCAGCAAAGAGGTGGCACTATCAAAAATTCTCCTTACTGTCGAAGAATAATGTACTGTGATTGGTCAATTTCTTCCGACACGATTTACTACATCCTATGTAGACCCAGTCTTAAGGCTTGTTTTCTGTTGCTATACTGGTGAACTAGTGCAATAAGTTAGAGTAGGACAAGTATATTTTTTCTCATTCTAGCTTACTGCACTAGTTCACCAGTGCAGTAATAGAAAACAAGCCTTTAGCTTCGCTTCTTGAAATGGCAGCTTTATACTTTCTCGCTTGCTCCCGTTGCGATAAATCAATAACACTCTCGTGTTACCGACATTTCATGCATGCAGGACACAACCAAAATTAGGCACTGCATTACCCTCTTAAGAATGGGCGTAGCACGGACACGCACCAAGTGGAGACTTTATCGGCAGTGCTTGAAAATGGGAAAATGGGTGTAGTGGAATAGTTCCAAAAATGAAAATGGGCGTAAAGCGCTGGAATCAGTCGAAGAAAACGGTATGTATCAAGTAAAACGCCGGCGTGGCCGCTCTCAGATTTCTTTCTGGGTATACAAAGCGTCCGACACTCGAGACGTGTTTATTGGTGACACGGATGACTGGTTTATCTAAGGTTGGCGAGGAATATTAACCTAAAATACGAGTCGCTTACCTGATTGGGGAGCATGGATCTGGAGAATCGCCGGAAAGATTCTGAGAAAAGGTTAACGAAGGAGTTAATGTCCTAGCCTTGTTAGGTATAACCTAATCTGCGGGTGCGTATTCTGTTCTATGATATTTATCTTGTCCCGCTTCTCGTTTAGCTTCGACACCGATGACGATTCCGAGTATGCTATGATACGGCAAATTAAAATGGAGCCAGAACCAATGTTCTCACCATCTGAGGATGATATTATGGCGCAGCTGCAACAGGATAGCTCCGATCTGGATGTCGAGCCCAACTTCGCCTTGGAGGGCTCCCTGAACGGCGATATTTTCAACGACGGCGTGCTAATGCAGCACATGGACATTAGGGAGCCCTTGTCCAAGTTGAGGACCCTCTTGGAGGACAAGCTCACCATAGATTTAAAGAATTATTCATTTTGGTTACAAAACGCACAGATGGTAAGCGGCAAGATGTAATACAATGTCCCATATCTTCTATAATAGTCATTAATAGTTAAATCTTAAGTTTATTCTTATTGTAAGATAAGAATTATAATAGATAATTAATAACGAATTCGTTTGCTTGCACTAGTACGCACTGAGTGCACAATGAGGCTTATTTATAGTCGATTCTCATATTTAAGGCTTGTCTTAAATACCTCTTGAAATTTTTCTTCGTCAATGAAATGATCTGTGTTGCATCAGTACGGATCATTTTTTGGCTAAACCCTCTTTGAACATGTATTTAAGACAAAGTTGAATGTAGAAATTGACTATAAACAAAAGTCCTTAATGTGCACTCAGTGCGCACTAGTGCAAGCAACCGAATTCGCCAAGTTTATTATGTACATTGCGATGTTGAACTTACATTGAAAATCTTAATTCCAAAATGCTGGTACAGGAGATCTAAATCTTATATTTTAATATTATTTATCGTCACCAAACTTAGTTTTAAGTAAATGCGTTATCATAATTGTTACCAATATAAGTCAGATTAGGGAAACATTGTAATTTTTAACTTTATTATACCTAAATTTTAATGTATCGTAAAAATTACCGCTCGTAATATTATTGGCCTTTTATTTGATATTGATTTAATTAAGACAAGCTTGTGTTAATTTTCTTAATATCTGAGTCTGAAACTGATATATTTATTACAACAGCTGGAAAGCCACAAAAATTTGGTCGATCAATGTGTCCAAGGAGAAGGGCTGGTTCAGATTAATGTACAAATAAAGCCAATGCAGAAACGTATCAATATAGTGGACGTTCTTAAGCCAGCGGACGATTATATTGAAGTTGTGGAAGATAATTGTATGTATTAATACACATACGTATGTTTGTTTATGGTTTAACTGTAATAGATAATGTTTTTATTGTGGTGCAGCACCGGTGTCTACTGCTCAGGAAAACAAGCGGAATGTCATAAAGTGGATGATAGACGCGCAGTATAAAAAGGACCAGGTAATAAAAATTCTAGTTTATTTTATGTATTATAATTGAAATTTTTATATATATGAAACATACATCTTATATGATTAGTGTTTTATTTTGTATGTGGACATAACTTCACCGATTTAAAAAATGCATGTATTCGTTATTTAAAAAAAGATGTGTACAAACGTTTTCAATTGCCGTCAGTACTGAATTTATCCCTGAAGTTATGACTGTATAAAATAAAACGTATATCAATAATTTTCTAAAAATGCATATGTATTTCTTGGGGGGGAAAAAAGGAACGATTAAAAATACCAAATGATCCGAGGGACTGGTCAGAAACGCACGTGAAACATTGGCTGCAATGGGCTGTTAGACAATTTAACATAGTATCGTTACGTTTGGCTGACTGGAATATAACTGGTGCGCAATTGTGTAATCTTACAATGGAGGAGTTTCATGCAAAAGTGCCTCTTGATCCAGGAGACGTGTTTTGGACACATTTCGAACTTCTTAGGAAATGCAAATTCGTCGGTATGTGTATGAGAAATATAATATGCGTGTGTGTGACACCGGTAAAAATATTTTCTTGATAAATCCAAATTGCCATTGGATCTTATTCTATTTATTCGATTGTCGTTTACTTGCAGCTGTAGTACAAAAAGATGCACCCGATACACCCAATGAAGGCGTTGCAGAGAAGTCGATTAAAGCACGACATCCGAAAGTAACGAAATCGAAATCTACGGTAAACCAACAGGCGCGTACAGTTAATATGCCATTAGAGAATGTCGATCCGACTTCGATCACTATTGCCGGTTCTAGTCGTACCGTTAATAGCGGCCAGATACAGCTGTGGCAATTTTTGTTGGAATTATTAACGGATAGAGAATACAGAAGTTCGATTCAGTGGGTGGGGACCGAAGGAGAATTCAAACTTAATAAACCGGAGGCGGTGGCGCAATTATGGGGTGCTCGCAAAAATAAGCCGTCGATGAATTACGAGAAGTTGAGTAGAGCACTTCGGTATTATTATGACGGCGACATGATTTCTAAGGTTCACGGTAAACGATTCGTCTACAAATTCGTTTGCGATTTGAAGCAATTGCTGGGTTATTCAGCGGCAGAGTTGAGTAAACTTGTTGAGGAAGGAAGACGATATTTCTGATGAAACCGTATTTTTCTTTACTGCTAATAAAATAGATTTTATTGTAACCATCTTGTCATGTCGATGTCATTATTATGTTACGTAGTATGTATAATCATTTCTATTTTAAGTCATAATATGGAAAAATCTCAACAGAATAATTATTCTGTTGGGAAATAGATTTTATCATTTAGATATACTGTGTTATTTCTTTATTGGCTATAAATTTCTTTGCGCGTCTTTCCAATAAACTGAATAATAGATTTTACGAGTAACATCGCATTAAAAAAATAATGAAAAATAATTTACAAATGTTCACATAAAAATAGATTTTTTTGGTATAAATTAAAAGTATTAATGTTGCAGAATGCATGAATTATAATGTAATATTAAAAGAACTTGAACATTATATCGATAATTATTTAATCTGTTTTACGTATTATCGATTTGCATGTGGACTTTTAGGAACTACTTATGTATTATGGATTTACGTACAGATAATATTGTGTGTATGTTCACGTTTTTTTTATAGAGAACAATATTCAATAGGTTTAATTTTTGCCAAAAATTCAAGACAATGTATATAGTTTTCATGCTAAATGTCGTCGATTTTAGGATCTTGTATATATGAGAACAGCATTTATATATATATACATATATATAACACAAAGTTGTTAAATATATAACCAATCAATAATGATTGAATATATATATATATATATTTTTGTATTACAGAAATAAATGTTGAAGTTAATTATATAAAATTCTAAGGTCATCGAAAAAAAAATTTTCTAATTAAATTTGATAAAAGTCATGAAGATTATGTAAATGAAAGTTTTTCGAATAAACAATACATCTAGTAAAGAAATGCAATACGTTAATACATTCTTTTCACATGATTCTGTCGATGTCACACGAGCAGCGTGTCCTTCGTTTATTTATGCAAGTTGATGGTGGAACTGAATTTAAACTTTCATTAATAGCTAATGATTCTTGAGTTCTACGTCGAAACCACATCTCTTTAAATATTTTTTTATCTGATATTACTAGACAAGATATAAGAATTCTTTATAGTGTTTAAAAATGAGAGACACCGATTTATATAAAAATCATCTTATCCTCTTTTCGGTGCTCTTCGCAGCTGAACGAGATAAATGAATCTAAAGGAACTTGGACCATTTGAGAAAGAGAAACCGATGCGAGTTTCCGTCAAGCCACACGCCAGTGAAGGGTCGAGTAAACATTCCTTCCTTCAATCACACAGCAATGCGGAGACGTAAAGGAAAAGAAAAGCAAAACCAACGTAGAATATGTGAATGCGGCGCGGCAAGTTGTCGAAACGCGATGACGTTTGTATCTCTGTTGCTAGGACTGACTTTTGATCGGCAAAAGGCAGCACTCATCGCCAATACCAGAGAATCTAGCCTGTGAGATATCGGACGCGACGTCACAAGTTAGGGTCTCAGGGAACCGGCGACGCGGCAGGCTTTACAATCAGCCCGCCCGCCATTGCCCTTTTTTCTCTCTCTTTCTCTCTCACTCTCTTTCTTTCTCTCTCACGCTCTCACCACCAGTCATTCCCTTCGTCTCACCCTCGCGCATCGCGATCGTTCCGCCCTTTCTCTTTTTCAAGAGGATCTTATGCAAATTCACGGCTGCCCCGGACAGTGCGTCGCGAATTATTATCCCCAAAATCTCCCAAAGGAATCGTGGCGACAACGTGGAGGCCGGAAAACTGTTTCGACGCCGTGTCTCAACGAGTCGCGCCCTTATACCGACATCCCTGAACCGACTCGAGCGGTACCCAGCTCTGGATCTGCAAGATTCGCGCTTGGAGGACGAGAAACGGAAACGCCAATAAAAGGACACATTTCTTGCGCTCGTTATGCAATAATAATGCTCCAAATAGAGAGTACACAAACGGACGTGTAACCCGGGACGAAAGGGCTTCTCCGCGTGCGCCGAAGAAATCGTTCGCGCAACTTGTCTTCACTAGCAAGAAAACGAATGTACGTTATCCTCTCCCTCACACGCACTCGCAAACGCGTACACACAGGCACGCACGCACACACACGTACGCATTTACATCAAAAGAAAATACCGCATTCATGTAAGGCGCAAGGCTCCGCCGATTTATATACTCGCGTAAGGAAAAAATAAATAAGCAAATAAATAAAACTAAGAGGCGTCGTCGTCTCCTCCGCGGAGAGATTCCGTTCGTTCGCGGCGCGAGAGTCTCGCGAGAGTCCTCGGGAGCGGTTCCGTGCCGATGCCGCAGCAACGTCGCAGCGCCGACGACCGGGAAAGTTAGCAAGTTGTACAGTGGACTTCGTATCTCGCGAATTTCCATTCCCTACTATACAACCTACTACCTCACCCAGACGTCGTCGCGGGGGCTTCTCCTCCCTCGTCCGCCGCTCCATCCGCCGTTCTTCTCCTCGCCCTTAACTCTCTCGACCGACCGACTTTTCGACAGGTCGCCTCGCCTCGTTCTCCCTCCACGGCTCAATTCACCGGGCGAATCTCGGCGCGTTCGAATTCGCGACTCGCATCCATTGACAATATCCGTATATACAATTGAGTACGTCGAGATACAATTGTCACATCGTCGAACGCGTCGATCGTAATTACGGACTCGCAATCTTTTCTTTTTCTCTTGGCTTTACAAGAATGGCCCGTGTCGCACGAAGGAGCCTCCGCCTCCGTATCCCTTTGGATCTCGGAGAGACGTCTTACAAGAGATGCTTTGTCTTACAATAAGAATATCGCTTTACAATGGAAGTGCCTTTGCTCTGACGAGTTAACATTGTCTCACTCCTCCTGGCTCGCCATCTCTCACGACATCGAGATCGCTTAACGGGGACTCGGTTCGGACTCGCGTGGTTTCGAATCTCTCGACCACGAGGTCGGTCACATTCATACAGAGCCACGCGCCATTCTACCGCTTTACAATGCATTATACATAAAAGAGCGCGCACTTGGTCGGCGTGTAAACATCAGCATGTTTGGGTAAGGAGTCAGTCTCCTTAGACGACGCATCCCTTAACTTTAACGACGCATGTCGATCGCGCTTTAACGGTCGGCAGATGCAAAACGTGGTGGGCCCTTTTCACGTGCGAGGAAATTACTCGGCAAGAAGTCTGTCGCTGATAACCGGAAGTGCCGCGAGCATTCGGGGGAACGGAGGGTTGGTGATGATGATGGTGGTGGTAGGTGGTAGTGGTGGAGGTGGTGGTGGTTGGTGGCGGTTGGTGGTGGTTGGTGGTGGTTGGTGATGGTAGTGGTGGCGGTGATGGTGTTGATGACGATGGAGGGGGAGGAGGAGGATCCGTCGAAAAGTTTTAACGCCGGCCTGACTACATGTACCGGTAGATAGGAGCTTGCGGTATGCATATAAAAAAGCCCACAAGTTCGGATCTACGGGTTAGTGTCATCAAGTATAGCCGATAACTATCGTCCCTCGGGATCTATCCGCGCAGACGGTCCAGAAATCCTGGCGGGGAGCCTTGGTCCAGCGGTCCGGCGGAGTCTGCGGCGAGCCGGCGGCCAACCTGCGGAGAATGCAAATCGGCATTAGCGATCGGGCGTTTGCTTACGCTGAAGAGTGTTCACGTTAAGTCGAGAGCGTTATCTCTTGGGTCAATCATTAGTGTCCCTTATTACCGGGTCTAATAACTCCTCGGAGCTGCATTTCGGAACGGACAAGGGACTTTTCTGCGCCCGTATGGCTCTCTCTCTCTCTCTCTTATTTCTACGCGGTGCTGGACGAGCTGAACTCTTTATTACGCGACGGACGATGAAGATTCATTGAAAGCTCGATGAATATTCGGGAAGGTCGTGTTTAAGAATCTCGCTCCGCGGCCGACTGCGGTCCCAGTTCGGCGACGCCGTTGCTGGGCCGTTGCTGGGCCGCCGCGGAGACCAGAAGGGCGTAGAAGAAAAAGTCCTACGTGGGTCCTACGAGAAACAAGAAGCCAGCAGAAGAAAGAAAGAGAGAGGAAGATAGAAGGAGGAGGAAGGCGAGAGAGAGAGATATATATATATGGAGAAAGAGAAGCGGGGAGAAGAAGAGGAGCAAGAAGAATATAGGAGCGCGCGCGCGCGGAGAGTAGGTAGGTTCTCTCTCGGACGTTGTAAAAATCCCCTGCATCCTCGTTCGTAGACAGTTTAATGGCCTCTGCTGTTCTCCGCTGCTCCGGGCCTAAGGGATGTAAGGCGCCGTTTCCATCACGCCGAGACTCGCGCGCGGAATTTTACGCGACCGACATTCCCATGCGGGACTCCGCTAAATCGCTTTTTGCCACCGCATCGATTGCCCTCAAATATATATATAATATCCAATATTATTATTATATATATAATAATATCGCCGCGAAAAAAGTCCCGCGTGTCTTAATTTTTAACCTGCAGATCAAGCCCGTGTCAGACTGAGATTGAGATTAGATTGAAATTTGGCTAATCAGAGTAAAGTTTAGTGAATTTTACTCTGATTGGTCAATTTCAAAATCTACTCTCAATCCGCAGTCTGATACGGGCTTTAGGCCGTTCCGTGGATCGCATTTGATACTGGGTCGCACACGACTTCTTAGAGATATTTTTCAAACAAAAGACAACAAATGTGGCATTTTAATTTCAATAAAAAAAAAAAGTTTTCCAGCGCTGTTTAAAACCTCTTTCCGTCTCGATCTTAAAGTCTCTGGCGACAGAAGACTTTTCAACTAAAAAACCTAACAAGCTCCTTTTCACGCCGCGTTATTTACAGAATCATCGGATCGGCGAGTTCAAATCTTTCGCGCTGCCTGCAAATTTTTAACAATTGGCGCGCTCGCGAGCTCTCGCGGACGAGTTATTCTCACGCACGTAATAATCTCGAGGACACGGGATACTCGTGCCGGATACGGGACGGCAGAAAGGATACTTTAGCATTTTCGTTTCTCGGAAAGCGAGCGACGAGGCGGTTGTTAGACACGCCGTTGCACTGGCGAACGATACTTCGGCGACGACGGCGAGAGCGCGCCCAACGCCGGGCGTTGTGGACGGCGCTTAAGATGCTCCAGGATCCGCGGAGATGGCGAGGAACCCCGAGACGCGAAACTAGTCGGGCAAGAATATGAAAAATAAATTATTATCTCGCAGCCCCCCGTCTGGATGTATACACGCAGAAAGTGAATTTTCGCCGCTGTCCCGCCGCGAGCCGCGTATTCCTGGCCGCGCGGTTCGAGGCGCCAAATTGCAACTTGGTCGCCGCGCGACCATTTCGCTCATTTTTATTTATCGACCGCGTCGACGCGAGTGTTGAACAAACGTTAAACTGCCGATAGGACACTGGTGCGCAAAGATATCAAATATTGAATTATTTAACGCAACGTGCCGCGTCGCGTTAAACATCGTTACACGCTCGGAGCACGTTGAAAAGTGTGGGAGATGCACCTCGCGTTCCTTCGTGACGCAGGCAGGGTCCTGCGAAGGGCGGCAGGGCCGTAAGCGCACGGTCGGAAGAGAGGAACGGTAGGGCGGGGGGGGGGGTGCGGGGGTGCGGGGGCGCGAAAGGGCGACGCGTAATCAGAGGGGCGTTGAATTCAGGGGATATCGAGGAGAGAGAGAAAGAGAGGAAGAAAGAACGAGAGCGAGAGAACGGCGATTCGGGAAGAAGGGCGCGGGGGGATCGACAACGGGGAACCGGGGGTCACCGCCATATTATATTTAGCGAGACACGACCGTGTGAATGAACTGAGTCTCAGGGGCGGGCCCACCGCGGGATACCCTTTTCCGTCTCGTCCTCTCCTGCGCGCAAATTACGGAGGATCCAACCGGGCGAAATCGTCCGCGCTTTCCGCCGATTCCGCGCGCCGCGAACTCCCGGCCGATATCGGCCGATGGCCGGTGAATTCCGACAGTCACGCCGGACGCAGGCCCGCGAAAGCGAGAAAACCGTAGCGGCAACGAGTCACGGTGCTATTTTTGCAGCGAAGAGCGCGCATCTTCTCTCTCTCTCTCTCTGCCTCTCCTTTTTTTTCAACGCGAAAGATAGACGTTCTTTTCGCGGAACAAAAAAAAAAAGAGTGCTGATGAAGAGTGGACGCTGCGCTTTGCGGGCCGCACCTCGCCCCGACAACGCCGCGAAAGAATTACCCGAGTTTCCCGGAAAGTTGGCCGCGCTTTATTTATGCAAAGCCGTCGTTAGTTTCCGGGAAGACGCCATGCAATAGTTAGAGCTTTCATTAATGAGTTTCGCCGGGCGCTGCCGATGAAAAAGAGGATTTAGCACCAACGCTATGTTGCACTCGAAACCAAGTTTACTTCCATGAAAAACTGCGACTTCCTCGCCCGTAGCATACTAAAGCGTATCGGTTTAGCTGTTTCCTGCGAACTGACTGATTCGCGCTATTTTTACCTCGTTGAAATATCAGCGATTTTAATCTAACGAACGGGAAAGATACTCTCGTCACGCGCGCGGTACTTGCCGCCGCAAAGAGGCGTTGCGAAGTCGTTCGATTGCGCAATCGATTTTACAAATTCGCGTAAACCCGGGGCCGAAAATGTGTACACTCGCGGGTACAAGGCAAACAGCCGTCATTCTATCTTATCGTACTTTTGCTACCGAAATAAACTTCAACCTTCGTCATCGACTTCGTCGCCGATCGCACCCAGGAGTTTAATGGGACAATGTGAACGTCTCAGTAAATAGAATGACAAAATGTTAGACATATTTGTTCAAAAATTTTATATTTATTTAAAAATTTGAGGCTTCTTTCGCCGCCTTCTTTATGTCGCCTCTGCACGAGAAACGTGGCACAGATGAAAAACAGCAACTTTACAAGAGAACGATTTTAAACTTCCAACTTTTTCAGATGCATATTGCATTATTGACTTCGAAAAGCATTATGGGAAATTATTATGTAACTTTATATCGTAGAAGAAACATAGACAGAAAATTCTCTCCGTCGTTATTTCATTACACTACACTAACTCGTGACGCTTCTGTGGACAAAAGTGCGTAAGTCTTCGACCAATTATCAAAACGTAAAAACTCGTAATCCCTACTCGCGTCACCTTTCTCGTGCGATATCAGAATTGTCACTGCAAACCATAAGTCCGTATTATCATGATACAAAGGAGCTTGGTGTTTATTGGTCGAAAAAGCTGTCGAGATCAAATCTCATTGAAAGCGACTGAGCAACCGCGTCAGATCAGCACGAGAGCGGCATTGCGCCGCTCGGCACGGACAAGAGATACTAAGCTGGAAGTAAAATTTCAAGGATTCCGGACACGTTGTCTCTCACCGCCGATCCGACATCATTGTTTGTACGTTCCGCCAAAGCGGTACTCCTGACGTTTCCACCGTAACTATGACACCATCGGCGAATGTCCCCTTTGGTTCCTGAATCATTAAAGTCGCGCGCAACGTCCCGGCGATGCGACAGATGTAGGAACGCTGCCGCAAGACGCATTTTTCCGGCGAGCCGCGAGGAGAGAGAGCCGGGAGGAGAGCGCGGGGAGAGAACAGGCAGCAGAGAGAGAGAAAGAGAGAAAGACGGGGAGAAAAGGGGGCGATATGCATCGGACAAGAGAACTGCGGCGCGAGAAGCGAGAGAAAGGGAGGAGCGGGAGGATGAGGAGGAGCGGGAGGATGAGGAGGAGCAGGAGGAGCAGGAGGAGGAGGAGAGACAGAGACGAGAACCGCGAGTTACGGACAGAAGAAGCGTCCCCATAGCAACACGACGCGACCGAGGCTCGGCGATCGCCACGTTCTGCACGCGCGCTTTTCTACGTGCACACGGCCGTGTATTTAACGTTCATACACAGCAAATTCATTTCCGGGCAGCTCGGCGGCCCGAAGGGCCGCCCGTTTTTCACCCGGCCACCGGCGCGAGTACCTGAAGGAAGGGTATAAGGTCGCCAACTGGGAAACGATAATCGATTTAACCCCTTGAAAACGACCCGACCACCCCCTACCCTCGCCGGCCCTTCCGTCTTAGGTGGAAACAGGTGGAACTCCCGCGCGTTTTATATCGTTAAGGGTCCATATGGCGCGAACGGTCGTCGACGGATGCGAATGCCCCCGTGGCCGAGGAGGGGAAGGGCATCGACGTTGATTCTTCCGTAGGATAAAAAAATTTTGCACACTCGAGGCCGGCTTGGAGGCGGTGAAAACGACGGTTTTGGAATTATCTTTTTTGGGGGGGAGGAGGGGCCATGCGCTTTAGATTGCTTTCTTCTCCCACGCGGGCGATTCTCATCGAAAACTGACGAATGCTATTGCGATAAAGGCCATCGACCTCTTTACGATTTCCTGCCGCGGTTCCAGTTGAACTGTTTTAATTCGTGGACCACTGATGCGTCTAAACTTGGACACCGGGATGAATATTGAAGGAACAAATTAATGCTAGACCGGTCATTTAAGACTTGATGGATCGTTGCTGAAGATTGTTCGTGCATTCCTTTCATATCGCAAGGACGTAAAAGATCAAACTCGAAGACGGCTGTTTTATAAACTGTATTTACATGCGGAGTGAGATTTTTTGATTGTTCAACACGGATCAAGAACGATCCAGCCACAGTTCAAGGATGTGTGTTCCGAGGGTTAAAGAATTAACCAGATTTGCCAAATGCATTAACGATTTTGAGAGTTAGGGCCTGAGCAGAATGGCTGTCCTGTATTCTTAAGCCACGAGACGTTGTGCGTTGCACGTAAAACATTGTCTTAAGAGCACGAGGCAGCCAGTCTGCTCAGGCCCGAACAGAGCGTGCGACAAAATTATAAAACACAAAGATCTAGAGACAGAACGAAGTGGGACGAGAAAAGTAAGAGTTATTAAGCAGTTATCGCGCTTGAGTTCTATGCGAAAAATAACTTGAGGACATTGTGCACCGACTTACAAATCTAGTTGCAGCGAACTGAGCCGACTGCAGTCATCCCTCGAATAATTCCGTACAAAAAAGGGAGCAATATCGAACGTGCACCTTCTTGATACGCCGCTAACAACGAGAAAATGTATTCCGACATACACTTTAAACACGAGCGGAAAAGAAATAAAGACGCGTATCCTTCCCTAAAAATTGCCCCAAGAAAGCTTTTGTGCGCGGAGATACTTTTTTCCAGCCACTGTATATCTGAATATATTCCTCCAGCCTCTCTCTCTCTCTCTCTTCGTCCGGACGGAACTGGTCAATCCTGTCTTGCGGGACGAAACACCGGGAGAACGAAGGACCTTCATCCGAGGCGAGTATCGAGCCGCGCCGCGCGATGCAGTTGCATCTCGCAGCGCAGCGCAGCGCAGCGCAATGCAGCGCAACGCAGCGGGAGGAGGGACACGGTGGTGAGCAATCGGCATGCGGGGGCAACGGAGAGAGAGCGTAGAGGAGCAAGGGAGACAGACGGAGGGGGGAAAAAAGGGACACATGCCCCGCGATTCACGCACTACACACCCATGAAGCCTATCCCCGCCCATCGCCTAGACCATGCCGGCCAATGACTGGCATGCGCTCGTTCTATTAGAGAGGTCGTAGGCACGGCCTAGGCCCGGCAGCGGCAACATACGCCGCGCACGTACCCGCGACACGCGGGCTCTTCCCTCCGTCGGTTCCCCCCCGACGCCGATGGTCCGCGACCCGCGATTTATCGGTTGCGCGAGCGCCGATTTACCCGCCTTCCCCTGGGCCCGATCGCGACGCGTTCCCTCGGCCCGAGGTCCCTTCGCGGCCGATCCGCGGCCGCTCGGCCTTGCGCCAGCTGCATAACGCGTCTGCCGCTCAACGCCGACGGCACGACCTTCCATGATTTCGCCGATACCGAGGGCAGCCCGCAGCCCGCCACCGTCTTCTCACGGCCGTTCCTGGAGGAGTTACGACGTGAACTTTCCTCTCTCGCGCCGCTGAAACGGATTATCTTGTGCACCGCTACCCGCGCCTGGCGGTACGCGCGGCAGAAATACACCGACACGGTCCTCTTCTTTGTTATATTAGCGGACGCACGTGTATAATTCAATCTCTCCGTCCTTATACGTGCCCGGCGAAAATAGTTTGCATTCCTTTCGCCAGCGCAGCCACGGATCATGATGAGAACGCGGGAAACGGCATCGCTGGGTCTGCAGCACGGATGAATGTATTCGGATAAGCGGCTGGGGAAAGAGCATCTCCGCGCGAGGACGCGAGACGGTTTTTATTATCGCGCCCTTCTCGGCGCGTTTCGATGGCCGCAATGTTAATCAGCTGTTCCGCCGACGCGGAACAGAGATCTCGCGAGCAGAAGTTATCGACCGTCGTTTTCCCTCGCGTTCATTTCCATCCATGTGGACTAACTTTAATCTTGGTTTAACTCTTCATACTTAAAGCCAACGGCACATCGATACTATTTTTCCTACTGGACTGCTCGCGAGAGCCAATAAGGATGCAGAGTTTTGGAGGATCAGGTGACCCAAGTCCTGATTGGCTCTCGCGAGCAATCCAGTAGGAAAAATAGTATCGTGTGCCGTTAGCTGTAGCCTTAAAGTCACCTGATCTAAAACTCTGCATCCTGATTGATTCTCGTAATTCATCCAGTGGGGAAAAATAGTATCGTGTGCAGTTTGTTTAAAACTCTGTATCCTTATTGGTTCTCGTAAGCAATCCAGTGGGAAAAATGGTATCTCTTTCTCGGTTTTACGCTCAATCTTTTTTGTTAGCTCGAGGAAGGATAACAAGTAAATTAAACCGACGTTAAAAAGTCAATCTGCATCGACGCAAGTGGGCATTAATCACATAACGTCAGTTATAACAGGCGTCATGTTTTTCAAGAGAGCATCGAGACAGAGGAAATTGAATGGTCGACCCTTTGATGGCGACAAAGGCCGTTAACTGTTAACGGGCATAATTAGCATCTAAAAAGTTTGCATTTCGAACAATAGGCTTTACAATAATGTGACTTGTGGCTTTCTATTCGATCGCGGGCCGAGGAAACGGAGTCTCGGATGTATTTTACCGATTCATACTGCTGGACGTGCGCGAGAGAATTAATTTATTATTTTCGACGCACGCTGCGAGGAAAAAGTGGCTTCCCCCAGTCTCCAACGTCATAATTCAATACGACTGCAGCGAGGAAATACAAGTCTTAAGACTTGGCGATTTATGTCCGCGGGAGATGGCATTCCCGAGTCGAGTTACCAGTCAAACGCGTTACCACGTTCTGAATTATATTCCCGCGGAATATTCTGTCGGGTGACGGCGGACGTCAACGAAAAGTTGACCGTAACTACGTTTCCCGGCGTTCTATCATCGAAACGTCAACGCTATACGTCTCTCTCTCTCTCTCTGCGGTATTCCTTTTACACACTTCTTATATGAGAATCGGATCTTCGAGGAACTTTCGTCAAAGGGTGTACCGATTCCGTAATTTTTCACAAAAGGCCTCAGGCATATGAATGTAATAAGTTCAGCTTCGAAACTTCTAGACGAGTCATCAGCACGGCGAATGTAAAATCTCGTTCCAAATACATTTTTCCATTCCCTATCTTATCGATACATTGTATTATATTATACATGTAAACGAGTGGCCTCCGTGTTTCATCGTACCGTTCCTGTCGCGCCCGAGCAATCCGTAGGTGGTTAACGACGCTGATCGTCTTCAACCGAGGGGGAAACCGCTGAGGGCACTGTGTTGTACAGATTTGCGGCATTACTGGGCGTTTTTTTGGGGGCATTAGTCGTGGCATTAGGCCTTGCTGGGGCATTACAAAGATAAAACAAGATAATAAGATAAAGTAATGCCCACTGGGCATCAGTGGGCGGGCATTGGTGTACAAGATCTTGGTCAGCGGTTTTCCCCTCGGTTAAATATAATAACTGACTATAAACAGGCCTTAGTGTGCACTTGGCGCGCACTAGTACGAGAAACCGAATTCGCTATTAGTCGACTCTCCATCCTTTTTTTATCTGAGAAGAGACAGATAGTCGACTGACCTCTGGTTAACGATTGACCAGAAAATGAAAAACCGGGCCTAAAAGTCAATCAGTGCGTTATAACTGTGAATCAGCGAATATTCGCTGTTTTACGGCGATAATCCACTGATTGACTTCTAGGTCCGGTTTCACCAGCGTTGTTTAACTTTAAGCTTAGCTCAATTCCTTCTTTGCCTCCTTCCAACTGTTACTTTGGAAAGAGACAAACGCGAATTGAACCAAGATTAAAGTTAAGCGACGTTTGGTGAAAGCCTTAGAGAATAGGATTCGCGTAGCTCGATAAATTCTCCAATAAATAGCGCGTTGTGTTTTACTAGAGCATTTTTCAAACTACCTCAAGCTCATGGAGCTCCTCCCAGCCGATCGCGCCGATTTCGAGGAAATCTATTCAAAGGAAGACACTCGTTAGAGCAGCGTACAGGTCTCCGCGTCACGAATCGCGTTAACGGCGGAATCGGAGCGCGACCCGGTGGCAATTTGAGACCCGGTCTTTCCAACGTCGCTCAACTTTAACCATACTGTTAGTTTAACTCGTCCTTTGTCTCTTTCCAGCTGTCTTCCCCTTAGAAACTACGGGCAAAGTCAAAACGACGTTGGCATAACCGGGTCTGAGCTGTGCAAACGCGCGCGTACGACAATGCCAATCTCTCAGACCCCGCGGGTCGGGGACGATAACGAGTATCGCGGTGCCTCGATTATCCGCGGAGCCGCGACCGCGGCGTGCATCGTAACCGATTTCACTGACCTAGGCAACGCGCGGGCGAACGGGTCGGTCGGTCGGTCGGTCGGTTGAGTCGCCGCGCGGCTGGGCCGAGCCGAGCCGAGCGTGCGTGCGAGCGCGCCGTGCCCGTGACACCGGGCGGCGTGCCGGTGGCATTGCACGTTGCACCAGCGCCCGTTGGCGGAGTCCGTTGCACCGCGCGCCGCGTAATCGCACACGCGAGCGATTCGCGGCGCGCCACGCCGCGCGAGGCCGTGCCCGGTCGTCCCCTGTTTGCACAACTTAAGTATTGATCTTAGCCCGCGCGCGCGGAACTAGTTTCCGTCTCCGTCCCCGTCTCCGCGCGGCTCCTTTCCTCGCGCCTTTCTGTTTTCGCGATCGAATTTCGCAAATAAGCGGCGCGTCTCCCCTGCCCCCCCTCCCTCCGGCGCGCTGCGTTTAACGCGCCGTTTAGCGCGTTCGATGCCGAGGCGCGAACGTCAGCGCGACGCGGAACTGCAGCGGCGACGAGGGAAAGCGAGCGCGAGAGGAACGTCGCGAATTCCAGAGCAAACTTCGGGGGGGCCCCAAGATAACCAGCCTCTGGATGATAATGTCGCGTTATCTGGCATTTATCCCCCCAAGCCGAGTCGAATCTCCGACCTTTTGTAATATCGTCCTCCGTAAGACCTTCGGGCGCGCGAGCTCCGGGGTCTCTCTCGCGCGATAAAAGAGCGAAAACTGCGAGGCCCCCGGTCTATATTTAGCACCGCGCTTATACGATTTATTGCGGGTGTTTGTCCTTTTCGCTCGCAATCACCGCCGATAGCTTATCGACGCGCGCGGCGCGAGTGACAATGTGCGCGCGACGCGCGCGATTCTCCACGAGGGCCGGCGATAAATCCCGGCGAGTTCGCGGCCGGATCTTCCTTTTTCCCCCGCGTCGGTCGAATTTACAGTCCTGCCGTCCTCGCGGTCGAGCGCGAAGTCGCGTCTCGCTGCGATCGATCGATCCGACATGTCCTCGCGGCTCCTCTCCCGCGATTAACAATAAGTACGGAGATCCGACGTCCACCGCGGTGCAGATTATTTTTAATCTCCGTTTAACTTACTTTTCATCCTTTTCTCATTCTTACAACTAGAACAAGATAAAAAGTCAGTTAATCCGAGATTAAAGATAATCTCCGCTGGACGGACGTAACCCAACATGATGTACGTGACGCGTGACGCTTAAGAAATTTCGGTTGTGCGATGTAATATCATAGTATAATCATAGCTCAACTGGGTCCACCCTCTTTGATCTTTGCGGCCCCGATAACATGGTGTTCCGCCATGTCTCTGGTCCAAATCCAGCGGCGCATGTGTGTGTGTGTGTGTGTACAGTCAAACTGCACTAGCGCGCACACAACTTGTCTCCCATTGGCTGGACCAACAAAGTGCCGGATGCGCAGAAGGGATCGACGCAAAACGAAACAAGTGACGGAGTGGACCACGGTATAGTAGATCCACCCCGTCATTTGTCAAGGCCTGTGTCCGCGTGGCTAGAACTTGGTCCAAGTTCTAGTTTCGAGCTTTTATGGAATAGCTGCAAGTTGATGGGCTACATATTTCTTCCTTTATCTTTTTAGAGTCTTTATAATGTCCCAGCAAGGCCAATTAACACCCACCAATGCCCCAAAAGTGCCTAATAAAGACCTCGCGGTCCGCGATGCTAGAACTTGGCCCAAGTTCTGGTTTCGAGAAACGTGTTAGCCAATCAACTTGCAGCTATTCCATAAAAGCTGCACGAAAAAAGATCAAAGGACCGACGATAGACATATTGGGAGCTTTCCAGCAAGCGACACAAGTCGACACAAGTGTCGTTCTGTCTTTATTATTCATTGAATGCGAAGAAAGACAGAACGACATTTGTGTCGACTTGTGTCGCTTGCTGGAAAGCTCCCAGTATATCTAGTCCGAGCATTGAGCAGCGGGGGTAGAGGTTCGCGAAAAGAACAAACTCTCTTTTGCGCCATTTCGTTCTCTCTCGTTCGCGTGCGAGCAAGAGAGAGCGAAATAGCACAAAACAGAGTTTGTCCTTTTCTACGTGAACCTCTTCCCAATTGCTCAAATAAAGGCAAACGCTCGGTCTAATTGTTTATATATTATGTCTGTGGGACAGAGAGTGAGCATACTAGATATACTATGTTCGCACTGCATTTGTTTCGTGCTGCGTCGATCCCTTCTGCGCATCCGGCATTTTGTTGGTCCAGCCAACGAGAGAAAAGTTGTATGCGCTGTAGTACATCAAAACTACACTATTACACGCCACTGGATTTGGAGACCAAAGACATGGCGGAACAGCACGTGATCGGGACCGCAAAGATCAAAGGGGCCGGCAGAGAGTGGGCCTACTAGTTACGCGGTAATATCATGCATTATCTCCCGCCCCCTCTTCCCCCTTTCTCCATGACACATGGCATCGCGCGCTTCATCGGGCGAAACGTCGCGAGAACAAAACGGTGGCCAATGCCCCCTCGGTAGGGAAACGAGCGCCGCGCGGTCCAAGTTCAACGATTATTTATGCGTGCGCTATCGGGGCCGGCGGGGGAAAGAAAGCGCCCTCGTATCACGACTCGCGTGCGCGGCGATCGCTGGTGTCGCGGAACGTGAAAAAGATCGCCCGAGGTGAGCGGCGCGCGCGCGCGCGCGCGGCAATTCCGCGCCTCGCGACAACAAACGCGTGCACCTGTACGCTTCGACCGTCGCGCCGATGAACGGGGGGGGGGGGCTGGTCGATCGGCATACCTTGCGGCCCGCCGTGCGATCGATGGCAATTGCGACGTTCAGGTGCAATCTCGACCTCTTCGGCTCCGCGTTATTTACATATCTCGACCAGCTCGATCGATCTATCCGCGCGTCGTTTGTCGCATCTTCCGCTCCTCGCTTCCTCCGCCTGATCGTACCTTACGTATCGGGTCCATGCACGGCGCAGCGAGGGGGAGGGGAGGGCACGGGGGGTTGCACATCTAAATCCAGCGTCAATCCGCCGCTCCTCTCCGCACAGCCGTCTCTCTCCCCGTCCGGGAATGTCCCACTAAACGGAATGTCTCGGCACTCTCTCTCCCTCTCTCTCGCGCGCGCACTCCGCCGCGACCGGAAGCCGATCATTGTTCCGTATTAACGAGCAAAACAGCATCGTCGCGTCAGGCCGAGCGTGTCCTGCGCTCCTAGATTCCTCCTTTCGCTCCGCGAAACTGTCAAAACCGTGCGCATGCGCGAGAGGGGAAACGAGACAACAGGGTGTCATTGACCCCGGACGTATGTATTCACCGAGGTTAAGGGTAATTTTATCGTCTCTCTCTCTCTCTCTCTTCGCGGAGAAAAATGCCTCCTTCCTTCCGTGCCTCGTCGAGACAAAGGCCGATTAAAGCCTCGATCTCGTCGTCGACGACGACTCACCCCGTTATCGCGGAAATCGGAAAGAGAATCGTTTCGCCATTCGCTCTCGCGGTAACGGCCAAGTCGAATTTCGCGTCGAGACCAAGGGCGTTCAATTGCAACGCAGCTGACGGAGATCGCGGTGAGCGGGAGAGGACGCGTGTACGCCGCACGATTCAATTCGAATGGGGATCGAGCGCGACGCGAGAATAACGCGATAACGCGGCGGATCGAACGGGCACGAGGCGAGGTGGGAGGAAGGAAGAGGAGAGGAAAAAAAATCGCCCCCCCCCCCCGACTGCCTCCGAGCAGCGCGCGCGAGCTGCGACCGCCGTGGAACCGCCGCGCGCTCGAAAGCGCGTCGCGTGGGAAGCGAAACGTGTATCCGCTTCCAGCGACGAGAGTCGCCGGCGACGAAGGAGCCTCGACGCGGAGGAGAGCGGGCTCGCGCTCCCGTCCGCGGATAAACGGCGACGCGGACGGGCGGGGGAGGGGCGCGTACGCGAGGGACGGGGGAGGGTCTCCTCTTTCGGCGCGACACTCAATATTTCACCCGCGACGCCGTATCGAGTTCGGGGGTGGATTCCCCGAGCTCGCTGGCGCGCACGTATAACGACGTCCTCCCGGACGGCGCGGAATCCGAGATCGTTGCCGCGGGGCAACACGATACATCCGTGGCGTTCGAGCGTGAACCCTCTTTCCTCCCTCGGCGCGGCCGGGATCTCTTCGCGTCGAGAGGAGTCCGCGTCTACGTTCGCGCGAGCCGAGTCACCTCGCGCCACGTGCGTCCGCTCTGAGAATAGAAGCGCGAGGCACTAATCTAATTTTCGCCGGTCAAATTAAATTGCAATCTCGTCGGTCGCTGGGAGGAGGAGAAAGAGAGGGGGCAGAGAGAGAGAGAGAGATATGCAGTCGGGCGCGACCGCGGAATGCGAGGAGTGATTTTCGCGAAACGTTACAGCGAGACGCGGCTGAAAGCGCGGAAAACGCGCGCCAGCCGCGCGCGATAGCTGTCGAAAAGAGAGGGTGAGGGGGAGGGTTCGATCGCGAAGGGTAGAGCTAGACGAGGGAGAGAGACAGAGAGAGAGAGAGAGAGAAGGAGAGAAGCGCAGGCATCATCGATAATGCAGCGCGCGGTCACCGAGACCTCTCTCTCTCCCTCCCGCCCACCCACTGTTTCTCTTTCTCTCCTCGCGTTTCCGCTCCTCTCGCCGAGTCGAGTTGCACGATCCCGTCGTCGGCGATTCCACGTATCGACGCGCGTATTCCCAAAGTGCGCACATTCTCACTGGTTCACTCGCGGAAACGGAGCTCCTCCCCACCCCCCTCGCCCCGCGCGGTCGGAGGGTCACCCGCGCACTCGCGGAAGGGAACTCTCCGTTCACGGCGCGGAGAGACAGCGAGGTTATGCGACGCAACGGCGCATCGCCCCGCGCCGTGCATCCAGTGCGTCGTGTGCACGCACTGCACGACGGTCGTCGGCCATTCAGCACTGGCGTGCCAGGCACTCACGCGCGCACACACTCGCGCACACTCGCGCGCAGCGGAGACGCATATGTCGTGCGCTCGGTCGTCGCACGATGCACACGACGACGACGCCGGGGGAACGCGC
This sequence comes from Vollenhovia emeryi, assembly GCF_000949405.1. NCBI lineage: Eukaryota > Metazoa > Arthropoda > Insecta > Hymenoptera > Formicidae > Vollenhovia > Vollenhovia emeryi. Next base: position 2,566,841 of record NW_011967242.1, on the reverse strand, counting down.
GGTGGAGCATCGATTGGGCGGACACGACGTCGACACACTTCGCGCCCGCGAATCTCTCCGCATCTCCCGTCGTAGGGGGCGACGTGACTTCACCGGGGGCGGAAGAGCGAGCGGGCGAGCGGAACGAGAGAAAGAGGGAGAGGACCGACCTTCGGCGGTGACAGCGACGGACTGCGTGCCTGGGCACCACCGCCGCACTCGCCGACGAACCGACGGTCGCGTGGATGCACGGATGCACGGACGCACGGGCGCCGCCGCTGCGCTGCACCGCGATGGCCGGGAGGAACGCGACGGTCGAGGAAAACGGAGCAACTGGCGAAACTGTCGCGGCGCATTGCAGCGCGGCTCGTTTACGCGGCGGCCACCTTGTCCGCGCGAGTATTCGGCGCATCCGTGCGGACGGGGGTCGGTCGGTCCGTCCGTCCGTACGTCCGTCCGTCCGTCGCATCACTCCGTGCCTCCTCGAGGGTTTTCCTCCGCGGGGAGAGTAGGGGAGGCGCGAGACGCGCGAGAGGGGATAAGCGAAAGCGGAAAGAGCGGGAGAGTGTCGCTTACCCGATACAGAGAGGGATTTTATTGGCTCCCGCCGAGGCCAATGTCCCGCGAGGCCTTCCTCGCGGTCGCGCGAGGTGCGCGACGGCCGACGGCGAGACCGCGAATCATCTCCGACGGTCGGCCGGAGGACCGTCGACGAGGACACGACGCGCGGCTCCGGGGGTGGCCCTCGACTCGGAGGACCGGCGGCTCCTCCGCGCCGCTAGCAGCGCCGGCGAGTCCGAGTCGCCGATTCGAACGTTGGGCTGGTCCGCGGGACCGACGCGAGAACGCGATCGTGAGTGATCAGTGGGACGTCGGTTCTCGTCCAAGATATCGCGACACCCCAGGCCTGTATTCTCAACTAAATCTGAACCCCCTTTCGTCGACAAAAGCCTCTAACGAGGCCTCCCGGATCGGCCACAAGCCACTCTTAGAGGCGCTTTTATCGATGGAAAAGGACTCGGAGTACCTGGGATTCCTCGCCAATTCCGCGAACGCGCGAATACGACTGTGCGGAGGAAACGTCGCGTGGATCCGTGGGTCAATTCTGTAATACCGTGGTGAAAAGTCAGCTCTAATTGTCCCCTTAGAAAGAGGCAAAGCCGCTCACTTTCTAGCATTTTCGCTATGTCGCAAGATTCACCCCCTGGATTCATCTCGAGATACTCGTTCGTCGAGCGGTACGCGATTTGAAGCGGAAGTTGAGCGCACTTCCGTATCGCGGAAGTTTGCACGATTCGCCGTCGACGGGTGCGCGAGCTCCGACTCCCGTCGGAGTTAATGGCACGAGGGGGGGTGGCAGGGAGGGAGGGCATTCGCGTCTCCGCGAATTTCGGGACGATTCAATTCGGGCGTTCGCGCGCGGCGATACGTGACGCGGGGGAGGGGCCCGAGGGAGTAAGAGAGGGATGAAGTCGGGAAGACGCAACATCTCGTGCGGGAAAACCGAACGACGGGGTCAAACGGGCAGCGGGTTCAGTGACACGGAAGAGAATTTGCTTTTCCGCGGAAGAGAGACAAAGAGAGAAAGAGAGGGGGAGAACCGCAAAGGGAGGAAAGGAGAGGACGAGCGTACTGGCGCAACGAATTCCGCGCGAAGGAGAGCCCAAGAGGGAACGCGCATTCGGAGTAGTTTCGCGCACATGGCCTGCCTTCCGCCCCTCGTCACCCTCTCCCTCTCCCTCCTCCCCCTCCCGCCGCCCTCTTTCTCCCCCCTGCCGATCCCGCGGCTTTCGCTTCCTTCAGACCTTACTACCGGCTCTCCGTATAGCCCTTTTTCGACGGTGCGAAATTCAGTGCCAGCGGCGTAGGGAGCGAGGGACCGGCGCGGCGCGGCGATGACGACGGGGTACCGAACGGAACGGAACGGGGGAGAGAGAAAGAGAGAGAGAGAGAGAGGGTTCCCCACTCCGCGCGCGCGGTGTACCTTCTCCGTTTATCCCTCCTACGATCGAACGGCCGGCGTTGCCGTTTGCCAATGGCGTTGCCAGCTCCGTTGCAACGAGTGGGAGAGAGGAGCCCGTTATCCCGCCTAAGGTCGCCTTCGAAAATCGGCCGGCGTTACGGTGATCGAAAATCCCGTCGTCGTTAACGTCGCGGGCCGACGACGGTGTCGTCGCGACGTCATTGACTCCGGAGGTCGCGCTGACTCGACCAGCAGCGCGTCACGTCGCGCGGACACGGGGGACGGTCCCCTCCCTCCCCTCCCCGCCCCCCGGATCGTTATCCGTTAATCACGCGACTCGCGTTCCTCAACTCGCATCCGCGGATCCGACTAGTCCCTCGTGACTCGCGCTCGTCCGACGGCGACGGAGGTGTCTCGCCTCGTCGCAGCCCTCGCTCGCGGGAGCGTCGCTCGACAATTTCGTTTTCCCTCGCGCGCAGAGTCGCGGTATCTTTTTTTTCCGCCCTCTCTCTTTCTCTGCTTTTCTTTCTTTCGTCGCATCTCCCGCCGATTCTCTCCTTCCTCCTTCCACGCGCTCGCACGCAAGCTTGAAAAGTGCAACGGACGATATCTCGTGGTGGCGCGTTGCATACAGGCGGTGGCATTGACGGGAGGAAGGGTGGCGGGAGGGTGGGAGGGAGGGAGGGGGAGAGAGACGGGAGCCGACATGGCGGCCAGTTTTCTGGAACGTGCACCGGCAGCCTCCCTCTCCTCTGCGCGCTTCTTCCTCGCGCACTTCACTTCCTCTTTCTCCGTCATTCCCACCCCCTCCATCCCTCGTTCCTCAGGTCTTCGGAAGAAAAAGGGAAACGCTCGAGGTCGCCCGTAAGAATGATGGAGTCAATCACCGTTGCGCCGAAATTACAGTTTTCGGCTGTGCTGCGAATTCAATTGCAATTCATTTGTCAAAGGCTCGACGTTCGAGTAAGCCCACCCTCCCCGTCCCCAGTTTCGCTGCCCCTTGCGTACCAGGACGACTAAACGCCGTGTTTCGATGGCGCGATAAGGTGAACGACCCCCCGGCGATCGAGCGCGTCCTGATGATTGAAACACTGCCAATGTATTTCGATATCTATAAATTTCTAGAAAGGCTCTCGAAATTTCGCCTCGACGGACACGCCAATATATTTCATATATTGTTCAACGAGCAATCGCGGAGTCTGCCTTTATTATTCGGTAATTAGGACGCGATTCGTTTTTCAGTTCGACAACCGGCACGACCGGCGTTATTTCGACATTTCATTAAAATCGCAATTGATATTTATCGATTATCGCGTTTCCTATTACCCCTCGGTCGCCGGCGAACGAAAGTTTTGCACGAACGTCAGTTTTACCAAGTAATTACATTAATTATTCCTTAATAAAAGCGCACAAAATGACCGCTGCTCTCTCGTTAGTTCAATCAGTGGGACTGTGTTCCTCAGCGAAAATGGACGTCGCGGACATTTCGATCTCGAGTTCGACAACGAGAGGGCCCACACATCGTCCCCCCCGTAAAGTGCACAACGAAAAAGTAATAGAGACGCGAACGGAACGAAATGTGGAACACTCACGTTCGTGCACGGAGGTGAATTAAGTCGCTCGCGTTTAGCTCCATTTTTAATCGCGCCCGTGTCGATATCAGATTAACCGGACTTGGCGCGTTCGGACCGAAATAATCGGACTGTAAATATTTGACGGCCGGCACTTTGCGTGGCACTTGTTCGCGGGTGGAAGATAGCGCGCCGCGTGTCGTCGTTTGACTTTCTCGGGCGGATTCCTGGGCAAACAGCGTCCTTCGGCGGCTCGGGACGAGGGGGGGCAGAGGGGGATGGAGTCCAACCTCGCGGGGAGAGGATGGGATTATGCAGTTGCATCTTTAGCCTCTGTTTATGCATAATGTAATTTAAGTTGAGAGAGCGAAACAAGATCTCGCGCTTTTACTGCGATAAATGAAATTTCGTCGGGTACGCGGGAGTCGGGGATTCGCTGAAACGCGCGCGCGCGCGTTGAAGAATTCTAAAGCGGAGGGCCGGGGCGCGATCCATCCCGCCGGTTGACGCGTAGCGTGGAGCGAAAATCGTTACGTCCGCGGCGTCGATCGTGCGGATCGAGCGAGGAAAGTGGCGCGATCCGCAATGCCGTTTAGACGATCCTCGACAGATTATGCATTCATTCCTCCCGCCCGTCTGCCTCCCCATCGTGCATTCACTCTCCCTCCGGCTTTCATTGTCATGGATAATCGAGAGAGAATGAGAGAGAGAGAGAGAGAGAGAGGGAGGGAGAGAGGCGCGGTTTTCTCGCGCGTTGCGATTCGGCGTGCGTTGCACTCCGCGCGAAAAAAGCACCGGCGGAGAGAAGCGGGCGGCTGCTCCGAGGGGACAGGAGGAGGAAGAGGAGAAAGAGGAGGAGGAGGATGAGGAGGAGGAGGAGGAGGTGGTGGGTCTTCGTGCATCTCCGGCTCGCGTCGGGGCTTATATCGATCACGAGAGAGTGTACGATATTCGAGAATACATTATACGCGGACTCTAGCCTCTAGCCGGACCGCCTATAGTCACGCGGAATATAGACGACCAGGCCGCTGCACTCGCTCCCCTCCCCTCCCTCCCGTTTCCGACCGCCTACCCTTCGCTCTCTTTCTCTCTCTCTCTGCCCCTCTCTCGCTCCGGCGCACGCTGCTTCCTCCGCGGCCGAATGCAACCCCCGCCGTACGCCTCCCCTGCGCGTCGCCGACGTCGCGAGATGGATGCTGCGGCCGCACTCGCCACTCTCTCCTCCTCCTCTTCTTCCTCCTTCGCCTTCTTCTTCTCCTTCGCCTCCTTCTTGGGTATTTATCGCGGTACATACGCAGAGTGTTGTAGTTGATTCGCCGGAAAATTGCGGGGGATGTTTTGCACGCGGGGGACAGACGCGCTTCTCGAGATGCATCTGCATTATCGCGGAGCAGTTTCCGACAGAAGAAGGAGCCCTTGTGTCCCCGATCCGGGGACACCCCCGGAGTAGAACGTTGTCGACTTGCGACAGACAGACAGAGAGAGAGAGAGAGAAAGAGAGAGAAAGAGGTTCCCCTCTCCCCGGTATAATCGGGATTTTAAATCGCGAGTCTCGTCGCGCTCGTAAGAAAGCCGTCCGTCTGGTTTCGCCGTCGCCGGGAGTAAATCTCCGCCGTGATAAATGGCGACGACGACGACGACGACGACGACGACGAAGACGACGGCGGCGGAGGCGGCGACGAAGAGCGCGGCAGCCCACGGTCGCTCGTCACGCGATGCTCCCCGAGGGCCCGCGGCGGATCTTCTCCGTCCGATCGGAGCGTGTACTCTCGCGAGGCGCGGGACATTAATCCAGAGGCTTCCTCGCGACATCCCCCGGGAACGTAACCAGCTCGTCGGGACTGTCGTCGTCGTCGTCCTCGTCGTCCCCGTCGCCGGGGCACCGCAAACGCGGCCAGAACGATGGGGGGGGGGGGGGCTACTCGCCAGAGCGACGGAAGGCTAAAAGGCTGGGAACAAGGCAGGGAGGGCCCCCCCCTTTGAGTACGCACGGTAGGGGCAAGAGAGGACCTTGGCCTTTTCGCGGGGCAAAAATAAAACCTGTTGACACCGAAGCCCCGCGGACGCAAGGGACTCTCTCTCTCTCTCTCTCTCTCTCTTTCTCCCTTTCTTTCTCTCGCTCTCTTCCTCTGCCCCTCGGAGGCGCATATATTCACAAAAGCGCGTGCGTGTGCGCGCGCAAGTTGGCGATTGGGAAGAAAGGGAGAGAGAAAGAGAAAGAAAGAGTGAGGAGGGGGAAGAGAGGGAGGAAGGGAGGACGCACGAGCGTACAAATTTTTGCGTTCTCCATCGAGATTCACGGGCCACTCTTCGTCGAAGTTCCAGATCTGCCGATTCGTTAGATCCGGTGGATTCGATGGATCGAAGTGCGCGCGATCGACGATCGTCCGCCGCGTTGTGCGTCCCGCAGGCAGCGCGGGGCGAGACGGGATACGCGTTATGTAGACAAGGCGCAGACAATAAGAAGCAGCCTCCGGTGATCTTACTCCGACGATTGCACACGTGCGCGCGCATCGTGCACGCGCACACGTGCGCCGTGCGCGCGCGCATCATGCACACGCGTGTTGCGCGCACACACGCGCGTCGCGCATCCTTTCTACGATCGAACGGAGAGGACCCCGCGCGCACGTACTCCCACGCTATGCGATAACCCCTTCTTGTTTGTTAAGATCCTCCTCTTAGCGAGCTAAGGACACGCGTAAGTCATCCCCGCAATTATTCCGGCTCCGGCTCAAGATATATCGTCATTAACGGCGAAGAGGGCGCGCGCGTGTGTGCGTAGGCGCTGATAAAGCCGGGACACACGAAAAAATTTAAGCGGTAAGACCTAAGAATTTCAACCAGTTGGAATTTTTAGCTTAGCTTAAGTTTCAAAATGACTGCTTACGTTCTACGTCCCATTGGTCACTTCCCTTACGTCTTAAGGCCCGGTTTCACCAACGTTGTTTGACTTTACGCTTAGCTTAATTCGTTCTCCGTCCCCTTCCAACTGTTACTTTAGAAAGAGACAAACGTGAATTAAACTAAGATTAAACTTAAGCGACGTTTGGTAAAACCGAGCCTAAAGCCAACGGCACACGATACTATTTTTCTTACTGGATTGCTTACGAGAACCAATAAGGATTCAGAGTTAAAGCTAAATTCCATAAAAGCTGATTGGCTACACGTTTTTCAGAACTAGAATCTGGACCAAGATCTAGCATCGTGGACGCAGGGCCTTTAATGCGCCGCACATAAGAAAAGTAACCTTATCTAAAGTTTATTCAATCTTCGAGAAGAGACAGAGGAAGGACGAGGGAGACGCGTCGCATGTATCGAGGGTGAGACTCCTTCGATTCCGGTAACCGCGAAGAGAGTGTCGTTCCTGGCGAAATCTGACAATCCGCGAAAAACGTAACGCGCGAGATCGGGACGCGTTCGCTCTCGTTCCGCGGAGACGGACGGGCGGTTTGGCGCAACGTACGGGGAGAAGAATCGCGCACACCTGCACACGCAATCGGCCCAATCTCACACGTACGGGTGGACGCGCGCAGGTGTGCGTCGTCGTCGCGACGCGTAGCTACTCACGCGCGCACGCACGCACGCACGCAACGCTCGTGCGGAGAGGATCGCACCGCGGCACGCGGGGCCGGGGTAGCCGCGCGTCCCCGTCTGTCTCGTCCTCGGCTAGACAGCCCATAGACGGAGAATGGCTTTCGCGCCTTGGATTCCGGCTGCGCCGCGTCGCGCCGCGCCGATGAGGTGAGGTAACGAGAGACGTCACTCTCGAGCGATATGAAAAGATTGTAATCGATCGGCATGAGCGCGCGCGCGGGATTCTTGAAAGAGCGCGCCGATGAAGTGGCGAGGAGCGTCATTCTCGGGCGATATGAAAAGATCGTAATCCGCCCTCCGAAGCGCGTAACGCTGTCGGAGTCTCCGAGAGAGAGAGAGACTTGGACCTATCTCTCTGGCGAGACGGATTGTTGACGGATATCCCCTTGGAAAATGGGGCGCCGATAATTTGCAAGTTACGAGATAATAAGGGACTTTTAGCAAGTTAAATATTAACCCTTTCATAACTGGGACAACATGTGAGCCCTACTCACATTTCTTGCCTCCTGGAATACCAGTGTTTCACTTTTGTCGTAAAAACCAGCGTTTCGTTTGAAAAAGAAAGAATAAAAAGTAACCGGTAAAAAAAAATAATTCGGTCGTGAAAGGGTTAAGAGTTAAGAGTAAAAATTACACCCTTTTCACAATTCAGGTGAAGGAACTCTTTGTCTTAAAGTAGGATAGAATATTTACAAGAACATAACAGACTTGTATAGTATTGTGAGAATATTATACTAAATGAATGCTTTGACGATTAACAAATCCGATGGAAATAAGAGCCGTGACAGGGTGTTGGTGTCTAATTAATTTTGTTACGCTCTAAAAATATTATCATCCTGGCTGAGGCAGCAGTTTTCGCAATAAATTTCTTCCAATTGTCCATCAGTATAATATAATAAAATTATTTAGACACCAACATCCTGTCACGGCTCTTAAATCCCGTATTTCCGTCGGATTATTATAACAAATAGTTATAAGAAAATCAAACCAAAGGATACGAACGGTATATGTCATCGATACAAATAAATTATAGTTTCATCCGTCGATGCAGATAAATTTTTTAATCTCGGTTTAATTTACTTGCTATCCTTCTTCGAGCTAACAAAAGAGATTAATAAAATTTTAAGTGTCTGTGTTCAAGTTTTTGAACACAGTTCTGCCAAATTGTGGCTGTAATTTCATTTGACAAACTCCGTAACAAGGTAGGCCGACAAATCATTCTGTGTTACTGTACGATACTTTTATACCTCTCACGTAATCTGCATGTAAAACATTTGCTCCTAGATCTCACTTGATAAGGACCTAAACCAAAGGTCGAAACGTTGTGAAAGCGTATTTAATAAATGTGGCCAGCTGAGGTCGATTGAAACTTGCAATTTTACTTATATTAATACTGGCAATCTGATGAAATACACCAAAAAAAGATTAAGACTAAAACCGAGATTAAAGCCAACGGCACGCGATACCATTTTTCCTACTGGACTGCTTGCGTGGACTAATAAGGACGCAGGGCTTTAGATCAGGTGACTTGAGGCTAAATCCCGGTTGGCTCTCGTAAGCAATCCAGTGGGGAAAAATAGTACCGCGTCGCTTTCTTTCCTCCGAAAGAGGGACCTTTCAGCCGTACCCCGGGTGGCTGCCGCGCGTGGCGGCGAAGGGGAGACGGGAAAAAGGCACGGTGAACCGGGGGAGGTGAAGACGAAAATGCTTGTTGCACCGGCGTTTCGGCGGGTGTCGCGGCCACCGTTGGTGCACCGGTGCCGCCATTTGGAAAGGAAACCGCTCGGCTCGAAGGGGGCAGGGCCAAACGGCCGCGCCGCGTCGGAAAAATTCTCATTTGGGTCCCGACCAATGGTGGGCCGGCGTGCCCGGCGATGAAAAACCTACCGGAGGGAAAGGGTCGGCCGCACGGGGTTCCCAGATACGTCCGCGCTGCTTCTTGCGGAGCGCGACCGCGACTCGGGGCGAGGGTTGAACGAGGGTACAGGACCGCGAGCCCCGCGTGCACCACACATGCGACTCGGAAGGGGGCCTCTTCTTCCAGTTCGAAGGTTCCCGGAAAAGTTCCTCGCGCCCGCAGGCTCCGCCCAGGCAACGAGCTTGGGAACGCGGCGAGAGGCGTCGTCACGCGAGTACCCGGCGATCGAAAATGACGACGGAGAAATTAAAGGACGATCGAACTGGAAATGGGGCAAGTCCACGCGGGGCTCGCGTAGTCGCGGCAAACGTTACGTTGCGACTAACGCGTTTGCGACGGGGGGGGAGGGGGGATCGTATAAATTCGTTGTTTACAACGGAAACTGGGGAACGGGTTGCATATTCTTCTCGGCGCGACCGTCAGCGTCCCACCCCGCGGAAATGCAGACAATGCGCTGGAGCGCGATTAGATTAATCAGATTAATGTCCATTTCCACCAATGCGGATTACTTTGATCTCGGCTCAAAGCTACTTTCAGTCTTTTTCTAGTTTCTGAAAATGGAGCAAGATGAAAGCTTAGTTAAACCGGGATTAAAATTAATCCGCATTGGTAGAAACCGGCATAACTCGGCGACTGCCGATTAACGTTGACGGTGCGAACTGCAAGTCGCCCCGTCGCTGTCGAAGTGAACTGACGACGTGGCTCGAAGCCGAGGGGGATTTGGGAGAGAATCGAGATCGCTGCAGGCAGATCGGCCGATATTGACGGCGCGCGATCTCCCGCGATTAACGATCTGGTTAGCCCGAGCGCAAGATTTCCTCCAATTTTTCATGGAGTTTAGCCTAATAACTACTTGTCGGTACTGCGGTTCTTTCTCATCTCCGGAATTTTGGCGAAGGTTGGGCCAATTCTGCATCTTAGACTCGGTCTAGGGCTGCGTTCGGAAACATCACCCGAGTGCCCTAGCGTATCATTTTATCTGTTTTGCTCACCGGATGGTAAACAAGGATAAGATGATACACTGGGGCACTCGAGTGGCGTTTCCGAACGCAGCTTACAACGAGTTGTAAGTCGATAGGATGGCGTCACATGGAGCGCAACTTGCGTAAGCGTAACCTGCGTATCGCCAATCACAGAACCCATCTCGGCGGAATTATTGAAACGGTTCTATCAGGATGACCCTGTGATTGGCCGTGGAGTCGATACGCCCGATACGCGTCATGGGACGTCACCCTTGGTCAGAAGTCGGGACTGTACTCCGAGTCGAAATTTTGGCCCCGTGTTGAACCTTTAATTCTATTGTATAGCAGGACCTAAGACAGTAAAAGAGGTCGATTGTTTATTATACTAATTAATAAGAACAACTTTTGTCCGAAACACGTTTTATTTGCCTAATACTTTTTTAGATATTCAAGAGAAAATTTATAACTTTTTCAATTAGCTCATGATAAACGTTTCAATTAGCTCGATAACTGTTTATCGGAGGGAAAAGTAGTACAGGACTTTTATACTTGATTTAGTCTCAGGAAATATTGCAATAGTGTTTCAATTATTGAACATTTTTGTGTATCGTAACACAAAATTTACATACACACTTTCCATAATTGGAGCACTATTGGAGACACTCTGTATAGTAGAACCTAAGACAGTAAAAAGAGGTCGAACTGTAAGTAGAAAATTTACTCTTTACTTAAAAACCGATAGCGTCGGAAATTTCTACTCTTGCCAATTTAGCATTAAAGCAGGTCCTTTTAAGTAGGAAAGTAAATTTGTAAATTTTGAGAATTAAAGATTCAAGGGAGGAGTAAAAAAAATATAATGTCATCGAAGCAGGTTATCGCTGGTCCACGTAGGTGTAAATTATCCTCAAAGGTGTCAAAATAGTACCAAAATTTCGACTTGGGTGTGCCGGACCTTTTACCTTTCACCCAGAAGGAAAAAGGCTTGACACACAGTTCCGACTTTTAACCAACGACTAACCGCTCATTGCAGACCGGGCCTTACACTACAGCGAAAGGGCTAAAAGGGAGTAGCTCTGTCCCTTTCTAATAATTGTCCCCTCGGAAAGAGACAAAGCCGCTCGCTTTTGGCATTTTCACTGTATTATAAGATGCAGAATTGATGCCAAGATTTCAGATCGCAGCCCTTCGCGATTAGAGAAAACAAATACACCCCTTCCGCTCTGCCTCGCAAATCCTACAAAATGACGACGAATAACGTCAGCTCCGCTGCCTGGGTTTCCGGGATAACGCGGAAAGCGGATGCGATTAATTCGAATTAGTAAGACCAGAGAGAGACGGGGGGGGGGGGAGACAGATAGACAGATAGATAGAGAGAGAGAGAGAGGGGGAGGGGAGGGAAATCGAATTAGCGAGATCGGTAACTTAAGTCGCGGTCTTAACGGGATTCGGGACGGAAATCCGTCAAAGTCTCGGCCGCCGCTCGCGCGAGCCCCCGCGCGATCGCCGATCTGCGGAGTCGCGTCGCCCCCTAACTCGCAATTTCATTAAATCCCGAGCGCGCTTTCGCGATCGGCGCCGCCCGACCCCAGGCTCGCTTTCGCAGACTCAATTTCCTTTACCTCGCGCTCCTCGGGAACGTTCCGTCTCGACGGCGGGACACGTCGCTTCCAAATCCGCAGGGCAAATCCGCGAGCAGTCCGGTGGTAGTTGCAGGGCCGAGGGAGGAGAGTGTCGTCAACGCATCTCCATATATATATACATATATATGTATATATATATATATATTCTATCGGGCACCGTCGGTTCCGCTCGTACCGTCGTCAGGTCGCCGCTCTCCGAGAGAGATCACTGCCCTCACGCACACCCGACGAGGCTTTCTCTCGTTCCTCCGTGCCAGACCGCCGGGGGCCAGTAACGTATCGCGAAACGACCGAACCACTAACCGATTCGCGCGCTTGACGACGACGACGACGACGACAACGACGAGACGGCACACGTAATCAGTCCGCCGGCCGAAGATGACAGGCCGTGCGGCCGTACGCGCGATTTCCGGTCTACCGCGAGTCTCGCGCTCGGCAACAGAGAGAGAGAGAGGGAGAGAGAGAGAGAGA
>NW_011967242.1:2462748-2554045 GCF_000949405.1 Vollenhovia emeryi | reverse complement strand
GAGGCAGAGGGAGGGAGAGAGGGAGAGAGAGAGGGGGGGAGGGAGGGAGGGAAAGAGGGCTGGGGGCAGTGGACGAGATGGGGGAGGGGGGTAAACGGGGGCGGCGGGGAAAGGACGGGGGAGAACGACGACAGGGAGGAGGAGGAAGAGGAGGAGGAGGAGGAGGAAGAGAAGAAAGGGGCAGGGGGAGAGAGAGAGGAAAAAAGGAGAGGAACGCGCGCGACGCAGCGTCCGGGAAAAGTAGTCGCGCACGGCGACGCACGGCCTCCTCTCACCGTCCGTCCGACGGACTCTTTTTTTCCGCGGCGGGCCCGGCGTACTCCGCGCGTTGTCACTCGGGATTTCCGGCGGCGCGAAAACGTGCGGGGTCGCACGCAGCAGCGGCACGGCGGCGGCGACGGCCGGACTCGGCGGCTCGGGATTAACTGGCCGACGCGACCGCGTACTTTCGCGGGTGGTCGCCCCTCTGGCGGCCCGCCGGCGAGACGGCCTCGCGTGGTGCACGCTCGACGCGATTATCCGCGGCTCCTCTCGAGACGCGAAACGCGACTCACGAAACAGCGGCGGCGGCGACGGCGGCGGCGGCGGCGGTCGGCGGCGGCGACGGCGGCGGTGGCGGCGGCGGCAGCGGCGGTGGCGGCGACGGCACGTCGACTCCGGCCGACTCCGGCCGACTCCGGCGGCTTCGCCGGCCGTCCGCTCCCGTCTCCTCCCGTCCTCCTCCGTCCCCCGTGCGGCGACGGTCGACACGTGTATACGTACGTGCGCGCGCGCGCGCGCGCGTGTGTGTGTGTGTGCGCGCGTGCCGTCGCGAATTCGCCGGTAGGCCGATTCGCGACGCGACTCCTTCCAAGCGTCTCCGTCAGGAGCGAGAACGAGAGGAGAAGAGACCGGTGAAAGGAAGGGAGCCGCGAAACGGGAGTTGTGTTGGAACTCGACGGGTCTGCCTTTCCGCGAGCACGTATTCACGCACGTGTGCATGTGCATCGGCCGTCGTTTGCGCGCGGTCCGAAATCCGCGAGGGTGAGCGAAGGATTCGCCGGACGGTCGGGGCCAGTCGGGGCGACTGTCGCCATCTGCGCGACCGCGCGGGAACGCGGTCCCCGCGAATCGATCGAACCGCGACGGCATGCGCGGTGCGGAAAACCGGGGCAGGGGGGGGGTTTCTTTCGACGGCATCCCGAACGGCACGCACAGATGACCCCCGGTTGCGAATTCGGAAAGGATTAAAATTCTTTGCGAATTGGCGCAAGGAAAATAAGAGGATTCCCTTTGCGCGGTGAATTCTTGCGGAGGACAAAGAGAACGCCCTTCGAGAAGAGAAGCTCGGAGTTGCTGACAAAGGGACTTTTTTTACCGACGCAGTCAAACACACAGTTCTTGCGCTCGCAATTCTTTTTATTAGCGCGCTTTTATGCGCAAAATAATACTTGCGGACTGCATAGCAGAACATTGTCACACTTAAAACACTCAGTTCAGAAGTCTAATAAAAAAGATATTAATATTTGAAACTTTCAACTCGTAGTTCTAACTAAATTTGAAATTGGCTTTATAAAATTGCAAAATTCACACGATGAAAGTATGCATAAAGAAAAACGAAGAGAAATTAAAAATATCGCATTTATAAAGTGATATTCGACAGAGGCTCCTCTAAAGAACGTTTCTAGAACGAAAGCGGAAAAGAGTGTGCAATTCGGGATTTGGAAATTTGCCTTGGAGTTCTCTGCGCGTTTCTTATCGCGGACAAGAGTACGAAATCCTCCTTTCTCCCATCTGTAAAAGTCTGTACGATACTCTTTATCTAGTTGCTCTTTCTGCGTAATCCATTTTCGTTGGAGTATAACGTATATGCACGTATAATAATTACGTATTGTATCTGTGTCAATATCGAATATATTATTTTATTATTTTTCTCTTTCCATAAATTATAATAAATAACTCTTGACTGTGGTTATATATATTAAACAAAATATTTTACAAAAGTAAATAGCTGTATGTCGCCACGTGTCGAATGAAGTGTGAGACAGAGAGAGAGAGAGAGAGAGAGAGAGATGTGTTACTACTTGTCTATTCAAAAGTAACTAGACATCTGAAGCAATTGCGTGTGAGTGTGATCTTTGGCGACCTCGTACCCTCGTATTCTCTTCTAGACAGAAACTTCCCCCATGCAATTAAAGTAATAAATACAACGTCGTCTCCCTATTTCAAAACGCGATCGCAACGTATAAATTAGGTCTCGCAAAAAATACACGATGTAAAAAAATAATTTTCATATAGGTCAAACACGATTCGCGGAAATAAAAATCTTCCACGTTGAAAGCACGTGTGCATATCAATTGCGACGTTTAATCATCAATTATATCGATTTACGTATGCGTGATCTCTTTATGAAAGGACATTACACGCGTGCGACGCTACGTCAAGAAACGTATTGCGGGAAGAGACACGATTATCGCCAATGAGGTCACTGCTGGACATTCGTCTGGGAGGCGGCCGCGAGCGGTCCCCCTCCGTTTCTTTCAGTGTTTAGTCGCTTTTCAATACGTCAGAAGACAGTTTTACTAGGCTGAGCTGAGGTATCGAGAGAGGCAAGATGGTTGTTTACTCTCTAGATATGGCGTAAGGTTACAAGTGAGAACTGTGAGGCTGTTGTTCATAAAACAGTACGTAGGCTTCACTGGAAACGACCGATCGTGCTGACACGACGGACACTCGGCTGTCGTTATACTCATGCCATTCTCCCGAGTACGGGTGCTTGCAGTACGCCGTGTAGTGACCCGAGTACGTGGTGCCCGAGTGATTCGCGACCCCATACAGATTGTACGTGCAGCCCGGAACTCTCGGGGCGGCAAAGGCACTGAGATCCAAACCCGTCAACGGAAAGTCCACCATCACGTTCAGCTTGCCGCGAAAGCGTTCCATCGGAGAGAAACGTTTCAAATCTAACGGACGGCGTTAAGAAAAATATTCTCCTCCCCTATAACTCGTGCTATGTTACATCTACTTACGTTAATAATACATCGAGTTGTACTAATAAAGTTCCTTGAAGCGGACATGCATGATTATGCATCCGTTATAATATATTATTAAGTCCCCTATTACGAGACAGGCTCCTACTAAATTAACAGGCATCGTCCGTTGGTTCCACCATAAATTTATTGCCCTTGGAGCGAGATCTGTTTAGTGGAAAATTCATTGTTAGATTGTGTAATCGCCGCGGCGAGATTGTGATTCAATTTGGATGTTGAAAACCTGCTGTCTCGTATTAGAATCCTATCTCGTAATAGGGGACTCTCCTCTATACATGAGTATTTGGACCGATGAAAGAAAGGATACGGATAACCAAAATTTTCGGGAATTTCTGTATGCTGAAGCTCTTGGTGCACTTTCTTCTCATCTGGCATTTGGAACATGTAGGTTTCTCGTCGCCATCCAGCACCTCCTCTCGAGTGAAGTGCTCCAAGCACTGGCTCAGCTTGACCGTGCCGCTTCTGGCTGGTATCGGCAGGCTTAGGTCCCAGAACGGATCGAGCGTGACCGACACGTGATCGCAGGAGGTGCAGCGTAAGGATGAACGTAGCTGCCCGACGAAAACGTCGACTATCGTGCTGTCTTCGCTGCGAATGTACCGCTTCCAACTCTCCACCGCCTTCTGCATATCCCTGCACCAAGCAATAACGTCGAGTATACGCGTTCTGTAAACTAAACGCGCGTGTGTATCGCGTAAACAGCTCCCTTACGTGTAACTATCAGGTATGTCTCCATGTATGGGTGGTAGCTTTGTGGTGACTCTGTTGACGTCCTCGTGCAAGCCCTCCAGCAAGTATCTGAGAAACTCTTGAGCATCCTGTTGACTGTAGCCCATGAAACGCGGCGCGAATCTCTGTATCTGAGACTTGAGCGCGGTCGTATTCACCACGTGATCACCGCCCACCTCCCACAATTCGTGAATCACTTGGCTGAACGCTTTGATCAGGGCGCCTTTCATGCTCGACGTCGTAGTATTTATGTCGGCCAGGTATTGTTCGTTCAGCAGATACTCTAACAGAGGTCTCGTGTTGCTCAAGCACTGGATCACGCTGTTCATGAAACACTAAAACGACCGTGCGTGTATCAACGGGCTGTAACGAAAAAGTGATTCGTTTCCAAGTACGTTAAAAATGTACTCACTGTATTTCCAATGTTCCGTAAGCCGTTTAGACCACATCGTTCGTCGCGAAGAGCTTGCAGACGGCTACGCGCCGATCTGTTAGTCGGGCTTCCTTCCTGAAAGACATTGGGCAAATGAAATTTTCCACGCGGGCAAAGCTATTATCTATTAAATTGACGTTGCATAGAGTCCGTACATCGTTGCGAATACTGTCGTCTCGAATCGTCCCGTTAAAGCGTCCGAGCCTTCATTCATCTATTCCGATCGGCGAAAATGTCGCAAGTCGCTCGACAAGGGGAGGGCTTAAGCGTCGCGCGATAGCAGACAAACTTGCGTTACACAAATGCAAACTGATAACGCGTTAGATTTAGTAACACTTGGTACTTGTTAGGTACACACGCGCGGATATACGCGCCTATCAGGCTGTGCTTATTAAATATACACGCATTCAAATGGGACAAGGCAAGTGTCGTGGCGCCCGACTTGGGCGACTGACGAGGACGAAAAAAAGAAAAAGAAAAGAAAAACAGTACCGACATCGTGATCGACAATCAGCAATCGGAGAAGCGTTCGCAATCGCACGAGTATACTCACCTGTGAGCACGCAGACGGAGGTCGGACGATGCGCGAGACGGCGAGTCGCGTTATCGCCGAATTAGCGCCGCGCACCGAACTGACTCGCGGGGAGGCACGTTTGGGAGATAACAGGGGTGTCGCGATACCGAGGAAGAAGGCGTAGGTGAACACGAGGACTGTCACCGTCCACAGACACCACAGGGCCCACCCTATCGCTTGAACGTGAGCCAGTTTACAGCGCGGCAAAACACTATCCTCTCCGCGAAACGAGCGATACGGACGCCGGATTATGGGCCTCGCGCGCTAATATTACATTTGTCGTACGATAAATGTAATATCAGCCTTACGCGCGACGCGTCCGCGCGGAACAAGCAACGTCATTTTTATTTGCGTCACGCTTGTCAACGTGTTAATTGCGAGCGCTACTTTAACGGCCGCGATACCTCGCGATATCATTTCTGGCCGGGCGCCAGAGGCAGCTGGTTCTTCGAAACGTGCTTTTCGCGATTGACATACGAGAACGTGCAATTTCGATTCCTCCCACACGAGCGCGGGGACGAGCGACTCGCCGACTCCATCGCTGCTGGCAACAGCCGGACGAGTTCACGAGGTGCGCGGAGGCGCGGCTGTACAATCGCGATTGTTCGCCGGAGTCTGTACGCGTCCCCGAGGCATCCGGGAGAATCGCTTCCTCGCGAGGAAGCGTGCGAGAACTCGGTCGGCTACCGTAAATTACCACGGCGCACTGGCGGCGGCGAGTCCGCCGACAACGTGCCTCTATGTCCCGGCGAGTCGGAGAAGAAGAGAGGAGCTCTGGGCTATTAATAAACCGCGAGCGACCGACTCCCCGAAGAGGCTCTAGTTGGAGACGGCGTGAGGGCAGCGAGGGATTTCGCAACGGGAAGCCACCGGGGTGGGGAAGTAAACGAGTCGCGCGGCGACGGCACCGGCTCTCTCGCCCAGCGTCGAGATTGAATCTGCGCGCCGGTAAACGGACAATACACCTATCCTCTCCTTTTCTAACAGGGAAATTACTCCCCTGCCGCCACAATGCGAGCACTTTGCACGGCGAGAATCGACCCGCTGAGACGCACGCATCTCGCGAGCGCTTTCTTCTCACGCTCGACTCCGACGTTGCGATTATAAATACACAAACTCACGCGTATAGTTACACTCGGTATACAAGTTCCGCGTGGAAGAACGCACGCCGCTAAGTCCTATCCATATTCATACGGCGATTACTTCTCGGCGGATTCGATTGTATTTCGATCAATGCCGTGCGTTATACTCACGTCTTCGCTGCTGCCGTCGGGAGGTTCGTGGTTTAAAAGTAATGAATCTCGAAATTTCGAAGGCACGGAGCATTGACCGACGTGAGGAAGAGAACGTCGTTGAGATTCGTCAACGAATCGATTGAATGAAAGAGCGAGGATCGAGTCTGCTCCGCGTCGGAGCGCGTTACTTTCTCTATAAGCGCACTCACATATTGCTCGTTGACCCCGCGATAGATACTCTGATGTGCCGTGGATGGATTGGTCGGTGACGATGTCAGATTGCTGCTCGCGGTGCTCGAGAAGAGACCGGGCTGCTCCGTTCGCCGCGACGTCGATGGGATGGACGGGTCGTCGCCGTGCGTGACGGACGGTCTACCGGCCACGTTGTCGATCGCTCCGCCGAAGCCGCTCTCGTCCGTGCTGCTGGACACAGTGTTCTCCTCCTCGCCATCCTCGGGAATGTCCCGCTCGCTGGCGCGGTCGCGCTGCAGAAACGTGACGAGCGACGTGACGTTCTCGGCATCGCGCGTTACCTCGTCGCTCGTCGTAATCTCGGCCTCCTCCCGCCCGCCTGTCACCTTGTCCTGAGCGTTGTTATTGATCAGCAGCTCGGTGTTACGAGGATTAGTAGCGAGGTTAGTTAACAGGTCAAGGCTACTGACACCGATCAAACCACCACCACCAGCGGCAGCGGGTGAGAGAATGTTACGCTTAGCGGGCGAGACCTCGTCCGACCGGTGACGGCGCTGCTGGTGGAAGCGGTGGCGGCAATTGTTGAGATTATCGTCGTCGTTCGCGTCGTCGCCGTTCTCGTCCCCGTCCGCGTCCTCGTCCTCGTCGTTGTCGTCGTCGCGCTCGTTATCGTTGTTGTTAACGCCGTATCCGCACGCGAGATCCTCGCCGTTGCCGACGTTGCCGTTGTTGTTGTGCTGATCGTCCTTGGTATCGTCGTTCACGTCGTCATCGTCGTCGTCGTCGTCGTCGTTGTTCGGTCTATGAGTAACGTGATCGTCAACGGTGGTTGTTACCTCGGCGAGGGACACGGCGCTGTCCGTGCGTGCATGTCCGACGGTGGTGAGCACCGTGCTGCTGTTCGTAGGCGGTCTCCGCTTGCTGGACTTGGACCACAGGCCGGGCGCGCCGGTGGCCACGGACGAGGAGGAGGAGGACGAGGACTCCAGGCGGAGATCCCTGCGCTCGGCCTCGCGCTCGTCCCCGCCGAACAATTCGTTCAGGGACGACGACGTCGAGCGGTGCCTCCAGTGATGCGCGCTGCCGCCGCTCGCCTGTTGTTGACGTTGAATACTGGGCACGTAGCCGGCTGGCGAGTACCTGCTGATAATGTCGGCGGCCGCGGCGGACGCGTCGACGCTGCTGCGTTCCCTCGAGGACGAGCTGGCCGAGGCGGCCGACGTTGACGAGACGTATCTGCCGCTACCGCTGCTACTGTTGCTGCTGGTGCCGCTGGTGCCGTTAACGATCGTAGTTCCTAATGCGGCGCCGCCGCTGCTGCCGCCCGTTTCGCCGTACGACGACGACGAGACTGACCTGCAAAATTCGCCCGACATGAGAATATTGCGGTCATCGCGTTTCGCCGGACCGGGCCCGCGGCCAAGGTCCCCTGCTCCCCTACCGCGATCGCGTTATGCAACGCGCGCGAGTATAGATGCCATGCCGTTCCTCGCTATCTCGCGCGCGTTGCAGCAGGCTACCGAGCTACGGGCGGCGCGTTTCCGCCGCCAGCGGCGACCGGGCTAGACTACTTCTACTTCGAGGTTTGGAGGTCACTAAATCGGATCCGCGGCACCGTTCGCAGAGGCGCGACGCGGCCTCGGAGAACGCCGACGCGCTCGTACCAGATATTTAAATACATTCTCACGGGGAGCAACGCGGGGCCTGCGGCCGCGAGGCCGAGGATCCAGGGTGGAGTGCGTCGTCGGGACCCGAGGAGAGGAAAAAAATACCTGTGCGGCGAGGATATCCAGGACGTGAACGCGAACGCGCACACACACACACACACACACAGGCCGGGTAATCTCGCGAGGTCAAGGTCCACGACTACATTCCGTCGCGCGAGCGTGCTTATTTAAAATCGATAAACGCGGCTACGTGCTCTTTCTTTCTCTCTCGACGGGCATAACGACCGCGCGAATTTCAATGGTGCTTTTATACCCCGTCCGGCTCCCCGCGTCGCCGCGACCGGGAAAATCGGAACGACGGCAAGACGCTTTGATTAACGACACCGAGATAGGGCCGGCCGACCCGGAATAACAGGTAGCGGACCCTAGCGCGACCAGTTTGCGCCGACCTCGACCTTTAGCGTCGGACTAACGCCGGCTACCCAGGTCACGTACGATGAGGGATGTACACATCGCGTCTGTCTTGTAATTGAATTATAGTGACGTGAACACAAAGGTGAAGTGACGCGCGAGACTTGGAGGTACGTCTGCAGCGACGAACAGGTGCGACGTCATCGGAGGGCGGAGGCACGTTATCGTGTATTATTGAAGGGAACAAAAACTGCGTGCGCTTTGCAAAACTATCTCTCTCGGAGAGTTGGAGTCGAGGGACACGAGTCCGACATTGATTAGAGTCGCGCGTCTGTCGTGGACATCTCGATTCGGTGCGTGTCGCGGGACGATCGTTTCACGCTGCCTCCCCTAAGATCTACGTTCCACTTGGAGTGATCGCTCACCTTGCGGGTGAGCAGTTGGATCGACTGTACTCCGAGTAGTTCCTGCGGACGCTCGTGCCGGTAGAAGCCGACGAGTAGAAGCTGCGGGACCGATCGAATGCATGAGCAAACCTTGACAAGTCTTTTCGTTACAGTATTTCGGGAGTTGCGGCACTCCGTACATTTGTCTTTCGACGATACTGTCGGAGACTTTCGTTTCACTTCCCCGTATTTATTTGCGGCCGCGAAACTTTTCGCGTGCGATTCAACCGCAAGATCCGCCAGCCGAGGAAGGGACCGGCAACAGCACGTGACGTCTTGCTTCTTGCGTATTTAATTGAGGACTTTAATGGCCGGATTTCACGTAGCCCGAGGTAGGAAGGAAAAGTTTGGCATGCATCGTTTAGCGTGATTGTAAGGCACGCTCCTCGGACTCGGCGGAGCCTGCCGTTCAACCGTGTCTTCCTCTACGTTGTTAACTTTCTCCGCGTTGTTAACTCGCGCGATAAATGTTACGTCGGTGCGACTAAACGATACGTTTTTTCCCCCCGATTGGTACAAAGAATACAAGAGGAAGTCTTTACACAGAAGCCGAGATAAGAATTGAATCGCTTACAGCAGAGAGAATACGCGTGATAAAATCGTACATCTGAGAAAAACAAGAACCTGTTTTACAAGCCTACTATGAATTTTTCAGCACGTTCACAGTCATTGAAAAATATCAATTTGTTTCCCAGCAACACGTGGTGGTTCACGTAGGTATACATGTGCACGGGGAAAAAAAGATGTTATATCAACGATATCAGTGTAATTAAAATAAAATGGTTGAAACAACATCAGTATTGATGAGTGAAATACATCAGATTGTCTTAACAATCTGGATATTTAGTTTAAATGCTTAAAAGAAAAATCCACAGCAAGTATAATCAAGTGAATTGCTTATGTTTGTGGTAGCCCGTGACATCAACGTTTCATTTAGGCAACTTAATTCTTTTTAATCCAACAGCCTTTGTTTCCGCGTATCTAAACGTTTAGGAAACATATATAAAACCTATATGAACCCCCACGTGTTACTAGGGTTCGGTAGGTGCGCTACTTTGCCCTGAAGAAAAAGCTCTTGAAAGTAACTTTCCATCTAAACGAAAAATTTGTTAAACATCCTGGTCTCATGCCGAAGCTAGGATGTTAACTCAATTTCGACCAGAGTGTCGAGTGTCTTTCTGTTCTCACTGGTTCAATCACGCGCGTAAGCCACATTTTAATCCAGACTAATGCTCGAACATTTAACATATTCACGTTTACGTAAAAGTTGCGTTAAATGTGTAGCTTCACAAAAAGTTTCTACATCAAGTCGCGGAAAGGAAGCAGACGCGACTCTCTCGAGGGCATCCCACGCGCCGCTGACGATCGTCATTTCCCCCGGGGGAGAAACGGGAGACACTAACCTTCCCGGGGAGCAATAGGACCGCCTGTACTCCGAGGAGATGTAGTTGGAGCGCAGGCTCGAGCTCGAGGACGTCGTGTAGAAGCTGGTCGGCCGCGAGTCCAGGAGCGAGGACGAGCCGGTGGAGCGGTAGGCGTTGAACTTGGACGTCGTGCTGCCGATCGCGGAGGCGGCGGTGCTACCGCTGCCGGTGCCGCTCGAGTACCTCCGGCTGGGCGAGTGCGGCGCCATTGGGCTGGTGCTGTACGAGACGGCTACGGCGCCCGCCTGCCCGCCGCGATGATACGACATTGTCCGCCGCGGCTCGCCAATCTCCCCGAGCTTCTCCGTCGAGTGTCTGAAAGTCATTTTACTGCACTATTCTCTCACGCGAGCTCTAAAAAAAAAGAATAAATATGAAAGCAAAGGTGAGTAATGCGTGCGCGAGGGGGGAGCGTTTGTTAAGGCCAGTGTCCACGATGCTAGAACTTCGTGCTGGTCCAAGTTCTAGCATCGTGGACACAGGTCTTTAGCGGTGGATCCTTCGAGACGGATCTTTCGCGCGGAGTCTGTCGGGGGTCCTCTCGAGTCTCCGCCGCGGAGCGACCGACAGCGCCTGTTTAAAACCTTGTGTCAAGAATTGCGTCCAAGTTCTAGTTACTAGGAATGTGTAGCCAGTCAACTTGCAGCTGTTTCGTAAAAGATACAAGTTGATTGGCTACACACTTCTCGAACTAGAACTTGGACACAGTTTCTCGGATCGTGGACACAAGGCTTTAGACACGCGTGCTGTCTTGGGTTACGACCGCGGCGCGCGAAACTTCTTTTTTGAAACTGAACGGAGCGAGTACGACGCACAACAAGACATGGTGGAACTCTTGCCTAGCTCATAGTATAACTAGCAGGTCCACTCTCCGCCGGCTTCTTTGATCTTTGCGGTCCCGACCACGTGGTATTCCACCGTACACCCGAGCAGGATCCAGCAACGTGTACGTGTGTGTGTATGCGTACTCATCAAAGCAACACTACCAAACATACAACTTTTCTCTCATTGGTCTGCCCAGAGCAATGTCGAATGCGCAGAAGGGATCGACGCAAAACGAAACAAATGTGGACCTACCTACTTATAGTTATACCAAGGGCTTGTTTTCTGTTCCTGCACTGGTGAACTAGTGCAGTAAGCTAGAATGAGAAAAAATATACTTGTCTTACTCCAATTTATTGCACTAGTTCACCAGTGCAGGAACAGAAAACAAGCCCTATGCCTCACTTTTCAAAAGTCTGCGGTACGACGTCCTTGCGAGAATCTCTGCCGTTGATCCGCATCTGATAATCGCTCGCGCCCGTACGCTCCTTATCGCGGGTCAGAAGACTCATTATCAGCCGGTGTGCACGTAATGCGTGCGTTAACGTAACAATTCCGACGAGCGCGCCCATTATCGATAATCGCCCCGGCGCGGCGCGGCGCGGCGCGGTGATATAACGTTGACCTTCGTGACGCGATTGAAAATCATCGCGAAACGGGAGCGGCACCGCTTTCGGCTCAACGGGCTGAATTCGAGCTTCACCTCCGACCTCGCTCGCGTCACCTTGCCCTCCTTTTTCGCGGAATTTCTCCGGAGAGATCGTTTATACATCCAGCGGGGAGATGCGCGACGGTCCTAATCGCGTCGCATGTACAGGGGTGTAATACCCGTCTCACCCCTTATTTACGGATAGAGCGGATTAGACTGAGTTGAAAAGTCCTCTACCATTTTGCAATTTTCGCAATCTCGTTAACTATTACGAAAATTACAAAATGGTAGAGGACTTTTCGTTGTCAGTTTAGGCCGCTCTATCTGCACATAAAAGGTGAGACGGGTATTCGAGGGGGAAACCGCTGACCAAAATCTTGTACACCAATGCCCGGTGGGCATTACTTTATCTTATTTTACCTTTATAAAGGCCTAGTGCCCAAACTAATGCCCCAAAAATGCCTAGTAATGCCGCAAATCTGTACACCACAATGCCCCCAGCGGTTTTCCCCTCGCGGATATTACACAACACCCTGTATATCGCGGAAACGCGCGCTCGATGTCGATTCGAGAGGAGACGTAAATCGCTTCCTCGTGAAAAGATATTCACGGGTCACCGATCGTTCGCCATACATATGTCGCCCCCGTGACTCAGGCGTGCAGGCTGACGTTATCTGTCGTCATTCTGACGTCGAAGTGCCACGAGAAACGTCACTTTGACGATAAATAACGCCCGCTCGATAATCCAGGGAGCGACTGTAAAACCTCATCTACAACGTTATCTTTGCGTCTAGAAACGTTTTACGTTGCAGCCAATAAACATGTTTAAAAATACGTTTACAACACTCGTGCAAGTTGATAAATTGTACATTGTGCATTGTACAATACAGTCGACAAGTTTGTTAACTCCGGTTTTCGTCAACATCGTTTAACTCTGATCTTACAATTAGTTTAAATTTTCATTTGTCTGTTTCTAAGAGGGCAGTCAGAGAGAGAGAGAGAGAGACACACACACAAAGGATCAACTAACGATAAGATCAAAGTTAAACGACGTTGGTGAAAACGGACACGAGTGTTTTGACTTGCTTGGATAAAATGGAAATAGAACGTGCTTAGAGCGCAAAGAGCGCATTGCAGGTCAGGCCTGAACGTAGACGCGGAAACGTTCGCTGGCGAACGGAAGTAGACGCGGCTCTCGCGATCCTGCCAAGCGGACGGCGTCGATAGGACGCGGATCTGACGCCCGCGCGGGGTGGCGAGGCGGAGGGCGGCGATTTTTCCTCCCGCGATCTGGCAGCCGTCCCGCCTTTCCGTCGGAGTCCCGACGCGCAGTTAGCGCGCCGGAATCCAATATAAACCGCGTCGTTTCGGATTTTGTTACGCGGCGCGGACGCGCGACACGTGGAGGGTGGTGACGTGCGGGGGAATACCCGCGCGCCGGATCATCCCCGATTACGTGTCGAGGGGGGTGGATCTGCAGTCGCGAGGAGAAGAGATGCAGGCGTGGACGCAGGTCGCTCGAATGGCACGTGAAGGTAAGATTTTGTGGACAGCAGCATTTTAGCAAAATTATTACGGTAGTTTAGCAAGTTTCTACAATCTTTTGGTAATTCACCAAAATGATGCTGCTTGCTGCCCATGAGATCTTAAGCTTATTCTACAATGGACGCAAAACTCAAGACGCTAAGCCGCAACGTGAGATATCATCGGCCAATGGCAGTCGAGCACTCGTCTCATAGTTGACTGTGAGATCTACGATGTGCTCTTTGCGTCTAGAGATATTATATCTTATGACTGTGAGATCTACAATGTGCTCTTTGCGTCTAGAGATATTATATCTTATATAAGCAAGTTGAAACGCTTGAAACATTTGTCGACAATGTACGATTGTACAATGCACAGTGGTGGACAGAATGGTTGCGACACTCTTTTTAGAACACGTTCCAAAATCTTCTTCTCCGAGGCATTTTTCAATCGATGGCCATTCTAAAACCATTTCGAGCGTTTTCGATCTATCTCTCGAGTAAAATTTTCCTCCGAGAAAATATTTTGCAGCGTGAACCTGAATTTAAATGCGCGTTTCTAAGCTCGCTAATAAAAAGAATAGTGTCGCAACCATTCTGTCCACCGCTGTACAACCAGCTTGCGCAAAGTTTCGCAACATATTTATTGGCTACAAAATGGAATGTTTCTAGACGCAGAGAGCACATTGTAGATCGGGCTTTAACGTCGTCTGAGCGACTCACAATAATTACGGGAATCGCGTTTACGTGCCCGGCAACGAGACGCGTATTATTCGAACAGGCGCGTGCCCTTCTCCCTCCCTGAATTATATCGTCTGAAGATTAATGGGATTTTAACCCTTTTGCGACCACCGGAACACACAGGTCCCACATATTTTGCCTCTCTGGTACTGCGGGAGGCCAGTGTCCCGTTAAAAAAAGTAATAATAGAAACATAATTCGCTCGTGAAGGGGTTAATGAAGGGTGAGCAGCGAGCCGGGAGGGGGAGGGGGAACGGTGACGCGCGCTCGCGTGAGGATTCCGTGACTCGGGTGGATTACGATTCAATTAGCTTTTACGTAAGACGCGACACACGAGCCGTGACATAACCCGGTGCATGCGCCGGCGCGTTAATTAATTAATCTCGACGGCGATCCGAAGGGTCGGGCCGCGTCCGCCTGATCGCGAGGCTGAGAAGAAGCAGCGCGATTCGCGCCCGCCAGGTGCGTACCTACGTACTTAGTTCAGGTACGCGTACTCGGAGGTGAATAAAATTGCAATATGATGCTATGAAATTTCAGACTCGACCAATCGTAGCGCAAGATCATTTTAATCTCGCGAAAGCAGCCCTGATTACGGGAGTTCGGTCTCCTTATGTAGACTCCATGGTTTCGACCGCACAGCGCCTTACGGGCATTAGGCCGGTTCTACATTTATCGCATCGTAGCGCCGTAAGCGTCGCAAATGTCGCAAATCATAGACTACGTTTGCACGTCACCATTAATCGGGTTTAATAACATCTGTAGTTATAAAACTGACAAATCACAACTATTTTTTAGAAGAATGGAATGACTGTGTGATTGGTCAGCCCCTTAACTACGGATGTTATTAAACCCGATTAGGGTGCCGTGTAACCATAATCATAGATTCGACCAATCGGCATTGAATTAGAACCAGTCTACGACCCTTGCGGCGCTACCACTGTAGAACCGGCCCTAAAGGGGAAAGACAGACGCGCTCTTGCGAGAGGAGTAACGCCGAAGATCGGCTCGAGCCGCGTCGCACGACAGATTCGCGTGTAACACACGTGCGTGCGTGTGCCTATCGACGACCTGGCTTCATCGGGAGAGCGTTTTGCCACTGTGGAAACACCGGATAATCGATATGCCATCCTCCGAGGGCATTCGCGCTCGCGATATTCCATCCCCGGTGCACGTCGGACGCGGCCGACGTTTTTTTCGCGA
This sequence comes from Vollenhovia emeryi, assembly GCF_000949405.1. Lineage (NCBI taxonomy): Eukaryota > Metazoa > Arthropoda > Insecta > Hymenoptera > Formicidae > Vollenhovia > Vollenhovia emeryi. The sequence continues at coordinate 2,538,967 of NW_011967242.1, read as the reverse complement.
CGCGGAGAGACGGAGACGAGCGAGTATAGCGCGTGGCGGGTGCAGATCGATGCATCGGCCCCGTCTGAAAAAAGTCAACGCAGCCGAACGGGACGCACTTGCGTCTCCCCCGCCGCCCCGCGGAGGGTCGCGCTGCCGTAGAACGCGTTAAAATTTAAGTGCGCGGGTCCAGCGCGCGCGATCCGCGATACGTAAATAACTTTACGGCCACGCGTTTCTCCCGCGTGTACACCTCTCTCTCTCTCTCTCTCCGCTTTCTTTTTATATCTCTCCCCGCGATCTCGGAAAGGGTATATTAATAGTGCGCAGGAACTATGAGAATTTTCGGCCATCGCCATCGCCGTTGTCTCGGGGCCGCCTCGATTGAAAATCCTCGTGGCACGCACGTCGCCGCGCAATGAGAAGAATCGAGAAGGACCGCGGCGGTCACGATCCCGGCCTTCGGCGTCCGCGATCGTGGTAAAGCCCGTATCAGACTACGGATTGGGATTGGGATTAGATAGAAATTTAACCAATCACAGTAAAGTTTACTAATCTCAAGTTCAGTAACTTTTACTCTGGTTGGTCAAATTTCAATCTAATCCCAATCTCAATCCGTAGTCTGATACGGGCTTAAGGCCAGTTCTACATTGATCGTCGCAAATCGTAGATTCGACCAATCGGCGTTAAATTAGAGCCAGTCCGCGACCCTTGCGACACTACGATGCGACCAATGTAGAACCGGCTTTACTCGACATTGTTTCCCCGGCCGCTCTTTTCTCCTGGAAATCCCCCGCTGCTCCGTTTTTAACAGATTACGCCAATTTAGGAGCAAAGAATTTCTCCTCGGCAGTTCAGAGGGGATCCCGCGGAAGTGGACGGCACCTTTTGCACTTGTTATGGAAATCGACGTTGCTCCAAATACAAAGACTTTCGCACCCGAGAAACAACGTCAGAATTGCTGGCACGGAAAGCGAATTCTTTCCGAGCTCTCGAGAACGTTTTTAGAACGCAGAAATGAAACGGAGGGAGAATTCATCTCGTATATTCGGGAACACGGAGTGAGTTCCCTTCGGGTACACCGGGAACATTCGATCTTTCGGACGAGCGTGTCGCGATTCACGTCGCCGATTACGCTCGCGATTATCCGCAGCTTCCGTCCGTCCTTCCGCGATCTTTTTTTCCTCCCACGCGGAGCGTGGCAATTAATTGCGCAAAGCCTAATTGACCCTCTCGGCTCTTATTTCCTCCTTTCCGGGAGAAACCGCCGTGCGGGATCGCGACGTCCGTCCCGACGGCGTGCACGCTCGTTTTCCCCTCCGCCCTTTTTCCCCTTTTTATAAATAATTCGTTTCGGACGTACTCGCGGAAGGGTGACCGGGGGGGGTGGCGGGGGCGGCCCTCGCGCGCGCGTATCGATATCCACGAATATTTTTATCGAACGCGTCGACGGCCGGGCAACCTAACCCTGCTTCGGGGTCGGGAAACGGCGCTCGCTCGTCGGCGACGCAGAGGGGAAAGGGGCGGAATTAAGGAACGTGGAGATCACGCGAGCGCCCACGCGGCAGGAGTCAGGTCGACCCGGGGGTTATAGACGGAGGGGAGAGATACTCACGGCGATGCCGACGGGGCACACGACGACGGGGGCGAAGAACACACAGGGCAGGGAGGACTCGCGAGCGGGTCATCCGCGGCTCACCACCCGCGGCCGTGACACCTAGCAACCGCTCGCGTTATTATTTCGCTCCTGCACGTCCCGCCCGGACGCGCGCGATTCCCCCGGAGGGGGCGGGAGAGCGCGAGGGAGAAACGAAAAAGAAAGCGCGCCGGGAAACGAGGGGAAGAAAAGACCCAGCTTCCTGGGGGAGGGAGGGGGGGGCGACCGCGACCGCGAACGCGGGCGGGCCGCGCTGGTTCACGAGAGCGACTCCGGGAGCCGCGGATCTCCGCGGGCGGCGAGACCCGCGAGACTGGCCGAGAGGGGGGGGGGCGCGCGGGCCGTCCCGAGGGTGGGGCCGACGCGGTGACGTCACCCCCCCCCCCCCCGGGAACGTACGTACGTACGTATACGTACGCGCTCCGCTCCGAATCGCGAACGGGCAAGGCGCGCGCGGATCGATTCTCCGCTCACGCAAACGCGGCTCCGAAAATGCCTCGGCGTGTCGTCGCGCGCTCCCCTTCCGGGCCCGCTGCGCTCACCCGCGGTAAAAAAAAGAAGAGGAACGCGGCGACGACGACGACGTCGTCGTCGTCGTCCGTGCGCCTCGCGTCACGCTCGGCTCGTCATCGTCGTCGTCGTCGACGACGGCTCCGCGACGGTTCCGGCGTATTTACCTTTCGTCGACACCTCCTGGCACGATCCACGCTCCGATACTCGTCGCACCACGAGATTATCGGCACTGGTACGCCAACAATGCGCGCGCGGACAAAATGGCGATACGTGGTTGCCGATTTCCGCGTTGACAGTCATCGGCATCCTTCGCGAGTGCGACGGCGGCGGCGGCGGCGACGGCGGCGGCGGCGGCGGCGGCGGCAGCGGCGACGGCGGCGACGACGATGGCTGACGGCAGCGACGACGGATGGCGGTGGCGGTGGTAACCACGGTTTTGCGATAGCGCAGAAGAAAATGCGCCGAGGACGCACTCCTGACGCAGCGCCGGAAGTCGCGGCGCGCCAATCGGACGAGCCGGGAACTCGGATGTGCTGGAGGTTGCCCGCGAAAGTCCCGGCCGTTCAAACTACAAAGTTACGAAATGCGTGTTATTCGCATATGTATTGAACACAGCGGCAACATGTTGACACATATTTTACATATTACTTCAGTCGATATTCTGTGGCATTAGATTTTTCCTTTGAAATTGTAAAGGTATCATTTTTTTTGTAATGTGAGAATGTTGCGCAACTCCAGAATCGGAATCGCATACTCTGTAGTAAATTAACGTTAATAATCTGTCAACCGAAAAGCTTGTTAATCTTGACCTTATCTACATTATCGTTATTTTGAACAGAACGCAAGCGCTACCTTCTTCTCATATTGTTAAATAAATTTAAACTTGTGCAACTCTCTCTATTTATAATATATGCCATTTATATCAATTCTTTTCTCAAAGTTGTCGATTCCTCAGTTCATCCCGAAATCGATATCTCTTCTGTCTTACAACAAGAGGTATTTGATTTCAGGACGAACTGAGGAACTAACAACTTCGAGTATCGTCACCCCTTGCTCGATTATACTCTCGCGATACTTTCTTCGTTTTTTTTTTACAAATTTCCAATTTCCCGGGAAACGATTGTAACATTTGATATAAAGATAATCCAAGAGAGGCTGCTGGTCGACAGTTGGCAAGGCATAAAAAATTTATATAAGAAAATTAAAGTTTCAAACGAGGTACCAAGAGAGAATCAGAAGGCAGCGTTTTCGAAAAAGGCCACCAATGTTACGCTCCACTTGCAATTGTTTTCCCTCCGGGGGAATTGCATACGAACGACATCTACCACGCGCAAACGTCACTCGCCGCCCGTTGTCCGACCAGTCCGACTTGTCAGAGGAGAATACGAGCGCACGTCAACAAACCGATAAGATGTGCTGCTATAATGCGACGTTTATTGTGCTCTCGTTATTTCTAATACTGTTCTGCGACCCGACGTCGTCGGAATGCACCCAGCTGGCGCCGTGCGTCTGCTCGCTACCGGACGGCTACTATTACAATTTGACCGGCCTCGCTAATGCAGAGTTGGTAGATCACGAGCTGTTAACTAACCTCCGTCCGTGCTCCGTTTTCCCTCCGCTTTTGCGTCGTATAAGATGTCCATTGTCCCGTTCATGCGCGAGAAAGGAAGAATACTTGTACAAATTCACCCTTTCGTTGCGCCCCAGCGAGGAGCCGCGAGACGAGCAACGAACACGATGCCCCGATCCTACAAAATTTGTGCGCAACGTTACGGAATTTTTGTTAAGCGCGCAGACATTTTTCTTATTTCTCCAAATACGGCGCGCTTCCGCATCTGCGATATTCGATTGTCAATTGTCTATATTTGTCGCACACCTAAATGTCTTCAATACTTGTTCGAGATACAACTGGGAACAGTGCACTGTAAAGTACTAATGGATTGATTTTCAGGCCGTTTGTTGATGATAAATACAATTGGACGGTACATTTTCATCCGTGTACAAATGTAAAAATGAAAATAGACAACAAAACGCCAAGTGCCTGCACCAATGGCACTGGAGTATCGGTGAGATTCAAGTTTTAGCATTTTCGGCCACAGTTAAAAGCTCCTTTATTCGCTTTCGCTATTTGCCACAGGTATCACGGCCGATGCTCTTGCAGTATGCCAGTTAAATATTACTTGTATTCTTGCAGCTATGCATGTACAATAAAACTCAGCCAAATCAGACGCTAACTGGGACGATAGAAGAAACAAAAATGACGATGTCATCCACAGGAAACACTCCAGTCTTTGAGATAGTTCATAAAGACATCAAATCGATTATAGAAATTGTGTGCTTTACAGCCGAGGAAAACGAATCGACTTTTACAATCTCCAAATCTCCGAGTGCTGAGCCTAAAGCAGTTAATGTGAGTAGCGATAGTACTGTTTAGTATTATGATAATAAAGCAAATTAACTAATTGTATTTGCAGCGTTTTGCGTTGATGTCGCCACACGGTTGTAAGATAGCACCGGAAAAGGGATTATCCACCGGTTCCGTCTTGGTCATTTTGTTCTTCGTCTGCGCTGGCCTGTACTTTATTGGCGGCATTGTAGCTTTGAAAACATTGAGGGGAGCAACAGGCTGGGAAATGGTGCCCAACCATGAATTCTGGTGCAAGCTTCCTTCACTAGTCAGGGTAAGTGGCCATGGCGCTTCCGATAACATCTGATAAGATCTGATAAGATCACAGTAGAGTCCCTCTAATCGGAGTCTCGCCAACAGGTCAGTTTCGCCAAAATGATGCGAGAGAGAAACAAGTATATTCTCTTTCACGCTTTTGCTACAACCGCAAGTGTAGCTACAAGTGTAATATAACATACACGATAAATGCAGTTAATTACAGCATATGCGTTGTGTAGAGTGAGAGGGAATATCTTTCTCGCATCAAGCTTGCCGAAACTGCCTGTTGGCCAGGCTCTGATTAGAGGGACTCTAGACCACAGCAGTTGCTGTTCCGTCTCATCACGAATATCGATAACAGTAGCCTCCCATCTTTTTGCAGGACGGCGTCGTCTTCACCTTCAGTTGCTGTCGGGCGGACAGTTATGAACGAATATAATTACAAACGCCTTTGTTGAACCGGTTCGACTTAATATTTATTAAGCGCGCGACTTTGTTGCAATTTAGTGTAATATAAATAGTCCATTTGTATTCCAGATTATTTTTCTATTCCTACTCTTGTTTGTACTGCAGCCAGACTTTGTACATTTGTCTTAGCAGAATTCATATTAGTTAAAAATATCCCTTTGTCAGTTTACTTATACTATATTTCTAACGCCGGTATTTCCATTGTTTTAATTATCCATTTAGCTTGTTAAAATAACAATGTATATACATTGAAAAATGTGATATCCATTATGCTATGTCACGTGCCAATGTTATTTCTTTTTATAAGATAGACGTTTCAATTTATTTGACACAGAAACAGTCTATGTATAACTGTTGTAAGTATAATGAACAACCGAGAACACACCTGAAAACTGAGAAAATATGATTATATACCAAAGAACTCGTCAGCTCTTTCGAACATTGGACGTGTTTGTTTCAAAGTACAATTTACATTTGAAAAATAATGTTGAGAGTGAACGTGATTCATGTAAGCTAATATAAATGTATGTTTGTAGAATAACATATTTTGACGCTGCAAGGGCCTAGACGCTGAAATCGACCATTTCCACGAATATGCTATTTTTCTCCACGAGCATTTTTTCCCATAAATATATTTTTTATAGACTTTTTACGAACATCAGTGAAACCGCACAGGATTAGCTTTATCTACAATTAGAGTAGATCTCGTCTCTTTTTATACAGCAGACCAATCGTTTCTACACAGGCGCATAGACCCTTGTGCAGTCAGTAACGACACGGAACTGGTGATTTGAGAATGTGATGTTTTATTAACAAAATCTCTAATAATACAAAAATATAAATACCTATATAGACGCACTTTGTATATTCCTTTTTTACATTTCTACGTGCGTGTGTGTAAAAAGTGCGGCTCGTCTACTAATTAATATATCGCTGTGCATAATGAAACGAGAATATTTTACCGTCTTATATTTCTTTACAGTTTTCGTTCTGAAGAAAAAAAAAACTTATAGTGTGTATTAGTAATATTGATTTACCTCACTTTTCCTTATCGCCTACTTTGATAATTGCATAATAAATAATGATATTACAAATGGAGTTTACATAATAATTAGAAAGATGGGTATTTCTAGAGTAGCATAAGAGCTCCCCGCGTATTTGTAACAGTTGGACAATACTGGATTCTTTAAAAGCTGGGCCTCCGCATTTTCTCTCTGTTCTTCAAGGATCACTTATTGTCAGTACGCCTCACTCGGAAAAGCACGCGGATGCGTTCAAAAGCTCTCGATCTCGTCCACTTGGATCGAGACCTCCTGATCAGTTTGAATGATGACCCAGCTGCCGTTAGCGTTCAAATTGTGGATGTTGATGCTCTTCGATGAGAAAACGTTCACAATGCTGGCGAGGTCCTGCACTCGATTCGCGCGGTATAAACAAATGTGGTCTCTGAGCGCGATGCCGTTGGCAAAGACGGCGTCGTCCAAAGCGAGCAATAGTGACTGATTGTCACGCACGGTTCCTGTAACATACACAATAATATTAGTAATGTAACATTCAATTGTAGATAGAATATATGTATTTTATTTTATTGGAAACTTTCCAATAGACTACGAGTGTAATAGAAAATACACAATAAATACAGTTAAGTACAATCTTTTAATTTATAGACACTTGGATAAATTTCACCTCCACTGAAATTCTATATACCTCTAGTTTTTTTTTCAGAAATTCTGTAGAGCTTTATTACGTTCTAAAGATGAAATGTTGACTTGACGGAATTCTGGAAGCGAAATTAATTCTTCTTGATATCATATTACGATAATTACCTTTGATGATGTGTTCTCCAACTTTTACGATGACCGCCTTGTGGTCATCCTCGATGTGGTCTTCTTGTAGTTCTACGCCGATATCTTGCGCGAGAGTGGGCGCGTTTACCAGATTCAAGCCATTCTTCGTCTGGCCGGTTAATACGCCGACCAGAACGGCCGTGTGTATGAACTGTTTTTCCTGCATGCCAGTTCCCACGGTGTGGCTGTGAATGACTGTGTTCAGCTTGCCTTTGAGGAAGCGACCGGCCAATTGACCCAATTTCTTCGATAATTCTATCCAAGGTTCGTTCTCGTTCGTCATAGCCGCAGATAGCACTGGCGCGTTTACGATACCGGTGACTGCGTACTCAGTCGATTTGCCAGACAGAGCCAAGAATTGTTGGGCAATTTCTACCGCTACGCGTTGCTGGGCCTCTGTCGTGCTGGCACCTGCAATCGAATAAATTGTCACCTCCATTGTTTCCATGATTGAGTCGTTCGAAAAATATCGGAGAGAACATGAGCTATTTTATATTTAAATATGGGAGAGAATGTTGAGCTGTTTTATTATAATATTTAAGTAAATTAATGAAATATAAAGTAACATTAAATTGATATCAAAACGATAATTTCGATTGAAGATATTGTTTTCATTTAATAATATCTATGATGCATAAATTGAATAAAGTGTTATATATACCAAGATGAGGCGTGGGGACGACCTTTGGGTGTTTAATGAGCTCTAAAGTGATCGCATTCTTCGGTGGCTCCTCCACGAAGACGTCCAAAGCCGCTCCGCCACAATGGCCGGATTTCAATGAATTCAAGAGAGCCTCTTCGTCAACAATGCCGCCACGTGCGACATTAACGATGTACACTCCTTTCTTACATTTTGCCAGCGTCGTTGCGTTGATCAAATCTGCAAACAATGCACGATTAAGCATATATTATCTACGATACGGCAACATATTTTTCTACCCGTGATTATTTCTAATACGCATATTTCTTTTTTAACTGTAGCATTATTTTTTAAGAGAGATTCCAATCAAGTTGTATAGAATTTAATTAATAACATCTTTATAGCTGCATATAAATAGTAAAAGATTTGTCGTGTTCTTTTTTCGATTAAATTCCCGTCGAAATCAAGTTTCGGAGTCTTTTAAGAAAAAAAGTGGAAAAGTTTTCAAATGAAAAAGCGTGTCGAGACCGTCGCTTTTACTTCGTTAAAAAATTCGAAACTCCACGTAATTTCCTTTTTCGCTTCGACAAACAGCTTTTGCATCAAATTGATAGATTAAGACCGAACGACTCGTACTTCTGGTTTGAGGTATGAGCGGCGTGTGAACAGTGATGTAGTCGGCGATAGGCCATATCTCTTCCAGATTGAGCTTCCTAATGCCGAGCTCGGCAGCGGTCTCGGCTTTCAAAATCGGATCGAAGGCAACGATATTCATGCCGAAGCTCTGCATTCTGTAAGCCACCTCGCGGCCTATGCGACCCATCCCGAGGATGGCGAGGGTCTTGCCAGACAGTTCATATCCGGAGTACAGTTTCCGGTCCCATCGGCCCTCCTTGAGGGATTGTGCGGCTTGCGCCACGTTGCGCGCGAGAGTGGAGATCAGGGCGCATGTTAGCTCGCAAGCGCTGATGCTGTTGCCTCCCGGGGTACTAAAATTATCAAAAAGAACAATGAAGCGCGTTAGATACTGTGTCATCCTCGGTTCGATCGCGAAATAATTGTGATATTTAAGTATAGTTTTTAGCCACCTGTCTTTCATGTCACTCGAGTCTGCTCTCAATTATAAAGTCATTGACAATACAAGATTTTACTAATCCAATAATTTGTGCAGGGCGCTAATTAAATAACTGGTCCAGCGTGAAAGAAAATTTCTTTTACTGTTTGACGAGATTCCAGCAAACCCGTTATACCATAAATTATTGGAGAACCGTTCTGAAAGTCTTTCAGGCGAGAAAGAAGTAGCTTTGATTGAGAGGCAGTCTTAAGCCGTAGCTCTTTTCAAATAGATTTTTATCGGTTTTTTTTCGGACAAATGGGAGTTTCTCGTTTAAGATTGATACGCTTGAGAAGAGCTGTTATGTCAAATCTCCCATAATAAGAAATCTATTCCCTAACGTTGGACTGGTCGAATTGGTGAGGCAGGTCCCGGCAGAGGTATTATTTTTCGCAATAGACACTTTAAATGAAAATTATTTAGACCCTAACATCCTGTCTTGGCTCTCATTCCTTTGTATTTGTGTTTTCACGTCAGAGCACCTTGTGAATTTTATTAATTGCCTATTCCCTGACTTCTTTACTTGTCTTACGGAGCAGACAGACGTGCGAGATCGCATATACGTACTTTAATACGATTACTCCTTTACGTGTGGCGGCTTGAAGATCTATGTTGTCGACGCCGGTACCAGCTCGTCCGACCACACGAAGATGCGGGCAAGCGGCGAAAACGTCCGCCGTAACTTTGGTCTCCGATCGGACGATAAGGGCATCGTGTTTCTGTCGGATAGAGAGGAGAATAATTGAAAAATACAATATATAAATTAATAAAACCTTTTACACAGTGAATCGTTTAGCCTGGCGAATCTGCGTTTGAAAAGATATCAAGTGATCGATTCTCACTTTTGAGACGTGCGCGTATCTACTTTGTTACGTATTTTGTTTTAAAGCCACAAGTCCCGTAATGTTCAGGAATAATAATCCGAATTGAAACTTCTAGCCATAATCGTATTCAGAGATATTAGTGGCGCAAAAGTGCAGCAAGCTTCCGTGTTGCATGGAAAAATTATTCTTATTATTAATATATTTCTTAAATACTCGCGCGAATACCAAGACCCCTACGTTGCATCGCGTACAAGTCCCAAGTCGAATTTACTCGTGCTTTTCGATGTATCATGGAAGTAAAAGTGAGATTTCACCTCTGATCTTTCCGGAGTTCGTCACAGGAAAGAGTTCTGAATTTTTATCGTTCTATCTGCATCAAGTGCAAAATAAGTGATGTATAGACGTGACTTGTATCAGCGGTTCTATGATTAGGAAATATGATTCAGCTCATTGCTCATGGAGACTACTTGTGAACTTGCGCAAACTGGTTACTGAACTTGCGCAAAGTGGAGAGAAATATACTCCGTGCCTAATCAGTACAGGCTTCGGTATAATTATCCGCGTAAAAATGTGGAGATAAGGATAACGGTGGCATGGGCGCCCGAAGTTATTTTCTTCGAAACGATGCATGTTTCTCTAGTCGAAGAAACTCGTAGACCGCGCTGGCTGCACAGACGAGAACAAAGTATCGAAACGACATTACGTAATATACGTAGAACAGGTTTAAAAAAAAACACTTCTTTAATCCTCGTCTCTCTTTGCGAGAACAAATCGAGCGGATGGACATGGAAGAAATGAAAATAACTTTTTAAAAAAAGAAAAGAGTTTAGACAATCGTAACCTCGTTCTTCAATTTTGATAATTCACAGCCTTGTAAATTAATTAAACGTCCACTACTTCGCTTCAATTGACTCGTTTATTTTGTACAGAATCTCCCCTTTCTCTCTTTGTTATAAATAGAGAGAGGATTTTAGACAGTCTTTCTCTTTTACTTAGATTTACTCGCTCTTTACTCCGAATTTTCCTTCTCCGTCCACGTTGCATGTGCCTGGGGACTCTGGGGAGAGACTTTGAAATCTCCAATGTCTCCGACTCAAATTATCGACGCGGCTATGCGCAGAGGTTCTTTAGCTGCGTTACAATTTCTTTTTATCTTTATACCTCAGCTTACGTTACAACGAATGGGTCGCAACACAGGTGCGACGCCGGGATGCTTTTCACTGTACAATTGCGCTTGGATTTTCTACAAAATGAAACGGGGAGGGGGGGGGGACGTGGTCCAGGCCTCGACGGGAGGCAGAGAGAAGAAATTGAGCGCAGCGAGAACTCCAGATCTATTGAGAAATGCGAATGGCGAAGGGATAGAGCAAATCTCCTTGTACGGGCGCCCATGTGTGCGCACATGTGGAGTAAACCGGTGGTACAACGACCCGTTGCAGCTAACCGGTATCCGAGCCGGCCGAGTCAACTGGATATAACCGGATCGCCGACTCGAACGCGGGCAATTAGGAGGAGAAAGAACAAACGAGGATGGAAAGTAACTGACGGGAGAGAGACAGAGAGGGGGAGGAAAAGAGGCGTCCCACATGCTGCTCGCATACACATTACGCTCGTACAAAACTGTTGCATTGGGTCGAGAATGTCTTGCCTTAAGATGGATTGGTGCACCGAGACGCGGAGCAAGATTTGTCTAGGAGAATGGAAATATTCGCTACCTGATTATTTTCAGTTCGGACGGGGATCGAAATGAAATTCAGATTTCGACAATCGGGGGGGAAAATTCATGTATGTACATACATTACGAAATTAGAGAATTATTAGAATGTAAAATGTGAGGACGAGACCGACTTATTTCTCACAGCGCCAGAAAAATGTTATCTCTTTTTCCATCTCGAATTAGTTTCTTTTTGAAAGAGCCTATGTCAAGTTGTAACGATTCTTTTCAGTATAAAAAAATCGATTCGTTGGATCAGAATGTTTAATATTCACAAATAATTATGGTTGGAGCTTCAGATAATTGGATAATAAATTACATAAATATACTGCGATAATAAATTATATAAATTCATAAACAACTAAAACAGTAGCAAGTAGCAGTTGCCCAGTTAACAGAATATCACAATTTAGTTACGTATTTTTATTTATACGTTTAAAAGAGTAATTCTGTCAATTTTATTTCGTATTTGCTTGGCATGGAATAGCACAGGATAATCGTGTTATTTATTTAAGAAAAAAAAACAGCACTCCATTCTTATGTAAGTTCAATCGGCTTATCGAGATCCGGACATGGCGCGTAAACTAAAAAATATTTGTAGATAGTATTTGATTGGCAAAATCGGTTTAGCGGGTCAACAAAAACGAGGCCCATTTATTCACCAGTGAAACACAGTTTTAACTGTAGTCGCGCGCTTTTACGCATTTACTTCGCCGTGAAAATATATTTGTCATCTAATAATGAAAGAACGGAAAAAATGTGACTTGTGTGCTTGAAAAATATTCCTGCGTATCTCTTCCGCGCGACGGGGGGTCCATTATCATAAGTGTGTTTGTCTTCCGCACGAGTGCCAATGGAATCTAAGATTATCGATGCATCGGTATCTTCCCATCTGACACGTGCTATTTTTCAGTCGATAGCTCGAGTCATCAACAACCGCGATTTCAATTGCCAATCACTTCTATCCTTGAGGAAAGATAGATCGCGCGATCTTTCGGCGATTAAATCGTCATTGTCTATAATTTTATTCACAAATGTGGATACACTTTACGAATCAATATCTGACAGTGAGATGAAAAGCACGTTGGATACTTATGTATAACGATTATACTTCATCGCATTTGGATTCTGCTGCTTATCGTTCTTTTTCGTTCGGCTTATCATTAAAGTGCCCTAGCTTTAATGCTTATCACATTCTATCTTGAAACGAACAAAACTTGAAAGTTTCATCAATACAGATATTAATTTATCAGTACAGGTTTTTGATAATAAATGAATCCAAATGGATACTTATACAGTTGGATTCTATTGCTTGTCGTTTTATTTCTGCTTATCATTAAATCTATTGCTATCATTCTAGCTCGAAATCTTGAAAGTTTCGTCAACATATTTATTAATTCATCAACGCTGATATTATTGGATAATAAATGCTTCCTCAATAAAAAGTTTCCTTCTTAGATCACGCGGATATCTCTTCGATCGTTACGATTCAATAGTCGTTAAAATAGAAACAATAATTGAGTCTACGGAATCAATGGCTGTGCAACTGGTTATTCATAAATGCTGCCTTTAAAATAAGTCAGATTTGAAATTAGCTTTACAAGTTGAAAAGTGTCGGTAGAAAAGTTCCAAAGAAAGTTATAAAAAGACCGATATCTTCGATGCGGAACAATGTCAATGTTGTCTCGCGATTAAAATTTAGAATAGTTTAAGAATTTAGAGTCGGAGCGTTGTGGAATTTGGAGAACGGGGAAAGGATCGGAATAGCCGTTTAAGTAAATTCCTTCAAGTTTTAGACTTTAAATTGCGTTCTCTTTCCATAAAGATCGCCCCGTTTTTACAAGCAAGTCTTCCACGTCTTCGGATATCGAGTGGAATTTATAACTTTGCAAAGACGAACTCTCATCGCGATTCCCTTTGGTTTAGTAAATCTCAGGAAATTGCTTGCGATTTCACGTAGTTTTTGCGGCATTAAATTCACTTACCTGTAGCTCGTTGATTAGCTCATCCTTCGGTAGCTTGTATTTCGTGGTAACCGGAATACCGTACTCTGCGAGCAGCGCCCCGCAAGACTCGTCCACGGGATCGCTTATGAGAACGCTTCTGAAGTTGACAGACATGTTATCCTTGAACAAAAGGAGTCCTTGAACACCTCGTTTATTTGAATAGAGAAGACCGCGTGATTCGCAACAGCGCGATATTACGACTGAACGTTTACACAAATCGCTCGATTAAATTGCCATTTTTCATTACTGATTGCTAATAATTGCTATGTTTTCTAAAAATTCTAAGTGGATATGCGAGCGTCGTTTTCTAATTGGTTTGCAGAGGAGATTTTGCGATCGGTCGGCTGATCGAAACGTCCGTAATTGGTAGCAAGTACGCACTTGTAACAATTGACGAGCATCGCGAACATATTCTTCGACTTTTGTCAGATATAAATTGATATCGACGGCAAACAATTATCGGTTGCTAGGTCGAATATGTATTGTAAGCATAATGATTGCTGATACTCGAAGCCATGTGTGTGTTTATTTCGTATTTCAATGATTAATTATAAGTTATTTTTAAATATTCGTAATCGATTATCTAAAGAAATAAGATGGAAAAATTTAACAAGTAAAATAGATATACGTGCCACCTGTTCTAAATGTATTATCACAAACCTAATTTGCTCTTTTAAGAATTTATTTATATTGTTAGCCAAGAAACCCTTACAGAAAATATAAGCGAAATAATTGTTAGAAAATTACTGTAGTTACAACAGTGATTTCAAATGATTCCATTACTAAACTCTAGTAATGATTCTGTAAGGGAAATTTACCTAATGGTGTTTCTTATCGTTAATAATAGAAAGTTAAATAAAAATTCTATTAAAATCTCTCTCGAAAAGCACCGAATAATATGCATTATTAAAAAACTTAATTAAGGAGAAAGGGAAAAAGTCTTTCGTTTTCAATAATTTAAATCAAATAACTATTAGAAATTGTATCTAAGTTTCACAAAGAACAATTCTGCGTTTAATTTATGTCAACTGTAGGACGGCCAGTATTTTTCACTTTAGAACTAATATTTTGATATTTCCAATGTGAAAAGAAAAATAACATTCGTATACTTTGATTAGACACGGATGTGATGGGATAAACAGTAATATTTGCGAAAAATTGTGAAACGTAATTAATCGTTATATTTCCTGTTTCCGCATGTAACATCGAGCTTAATAAAGTATTATTCGAAGCAATAACTCGAAATTGCCGATTTACTCGCTGAAATTAGCACGTTCATTGTTGCTGTCAAAACAGGACGTCGCTAGTTAATGACAGTTATATAAGCGAAATAGTTGCACACTTGTTTCCAGCTTGGAAAACCAGAAATCCTTCTTTGCCAATCTCAACGTATTTAAATCAAATATTTCATGTCGAATATAAATTTAAATAAACATAAACTACAAGATAATGTTTTTGGAGCGACGCTTGACAGACGTTACAAAGTCATTATACCCGCGAAATTTTATGAAATCCCGGCTTCTGGGGCCTCTCTTCATACAACTTTATCGTAAGATAATGGCCGCAAAATGCAAATTCAAAAAGCAATAACGTCCTGAAAGTGTCACGGTTTTGAAAAATTTCCCCTAAAATTGTATCGCCCTTACGTTACTTCGCAGAAATATGGCCACCGGCGAGATCTGCCAGACGCTTCGCGAATTTTTCTTGCGTTACATTTTTACGCACACGATAACGACGACGGAAATCCGAGGTCAGCAACAAGTGTCAGATTTTCCCGGAGCGACTTTCCGTGCGCGGCATGATCAACGAGGCGAATTTGAATATGCGGGACCTACCTCTTTGGTGTCTCTCCTCTTACTTTGTGGAAAAATTCGCAGCGGAGTGGCTTCCGGAGATGGACGCGGACAATAGGGAAAACCTCGAGGTCTCGTGGCTGATTTCGTGTGTACGGTGGTCTAACCGTAAACTGACTCGTTGTACTGTCATTTTATCTTCTTATAGTGGAATCCCCACTCACGAGGCGATCGAGTGCCAGGAGTAAATTGTTGACGGGACTCCCTCTTCCCGGCCGTCCGCTCGCCGGCGAAAACCGTTCGAGTGTGTAACGCGTTCGGTGTCACGAATGCCCTCACCTTGCTTGGATAGGCGTTTT
Organism: Vollenhovia emeryi; assembly: GCF_000949405.1. Lineage (NCBI taxonomy): Eukaryota > Metazoa > Arthropoda > Insecta > Hymenoptera > Formicidae > Vollenhovia > Vollenhovia emeryi. Next base: position 2,523,388 of record NW_011967242.1, on the reverse strand, counting down.
CAAAGCGCGCTCAGATAGTTATTATATCTATTTACAATTTAATCTGTTGACCCCGCGCGCATTTTAGCCGGAAACTTTCCATCAATAACGTTCAGTTTTGAGATTTCCGATAGTTTCAACGTAACGAAATATCGTGCGTCATTCTTATCGGCTGTTTTTGCAGATATTCAGAATTAGGTGGAAAACTGACACATAAAATGAGATAGATTAAAATTAAAAAGTGAAATGAACTGAAATAATTGGAAATCGAAATGAAAAAAATGGGATGACGGCAACTTGTGACAAAGTAATTAGGTGACGAGTGTTAATGGCATATTCTGTAAACGTAAAGTATATAAGAGAAATGAGAGAAATAACTGATATTATTTCATTTAACGTATGTATTAGATATATGAGAAATGAGAAATAAAGGAAATTATTTTGTTATTTACCTTAACATTTTTTACCATCTTATTCTACCCTTTATCTTATTATTTTGTTTAATGTTAAAAATGTATTTAAACTTGACATATGATTTACAACGATATAAAATATAATTAAGGAAATCCCTGAGGTTTTATTAGATAATCTTATTTATATACTTATCACTTTTATCAGAATTTTTATTTAATCAATGCACCAATTTCAGTAAATAATTTGAGAAAAGTGATTATGGTCCATATTGTTATCAAAAGCTTTATCGGTCATTGATGGTACTTGACTTTAACCAGATAATACTCGAAATTTTGGTCACAAAGAATTGCCTTTTAAATAAAGCGCGACGAATAGAACCGACGTTACAGACTAGAAATCGACATATTTTCCATTGCGTAACTATAATTTTTACTGTGAGATATAATAATTGTAATATATAATTTTACTATCTATAGTCGTATAATATATCCTAAATAATACGTAATTTAATGGTAAGACGATTTATTTCCAGATCCGTAATTTTAAATAATATTACAAATTTCTCTTTCACTCGCGTTCGTTTCTTCAATTTCAGAAAAATATTAATTTGAAATTTAAACAAATGCAAATTCGCGTTTATTGGTACCTCTGATATGTATTCTTTCTCTTTGCATACAAAAATTTATTAAGGTCTCTTCGTTTATTTCTTGACTTATTCCTTATGCATGGTGAACTGTAAAAATAATGGCATTATTCCGGTTTTTTCATAAAAAACTGCTCTTTCAGCTAATTTGCAAAATCAATTCCATTGGGAATAATTATTTCCGCAACGGTAAATTGAGTCGCTAAGTAGACTTAATTTTTATCTGACTTTTAAAATTAAAAATTTTTAGCTTAATAAAATCTCTCTCTCTCTCTCTCTCTCTCGTTATGATATAAATTTGTATTCCTTAACGATTGACGTTGGAATAGTTGAGATATTTTAATTTTATAAATAAATGCTGTTTATTTATTCTTAAACATATCAAAGATAATAATATAATAATTAAAAAAAATATTAATGTAATGCTCCTTTTTTATTTCATTGAATGTACGCATATTGCACTTGAACTTTGAATTCGAATTTAACTCTTATTGTCATGTTGAAATAAAAGAAATTAGATCTATATATCTAGACAATCTTTCAAACCATACTCGATGGCTATTTATATTAATCCTACGGTCACACAGGACTTCCGCACTCGACTGAATGTTGTAAATGGAGATGTAATCGGGAGACACGAGCGTGTAATTAATTAACGTAAGGAGAAAAAGGAGGAAATAATAAACGGCCTCTCTCGAAAGCTCGTTATATCTCGGTGCTATCGACCTGTCGGAGTCGCGGAATAGGCCCCGACTACTTCGTCGACGAAATCCGGCGGGATTCACCCGCCAGTCGAATTTGCAAAAATGATAGTATCACGTTTCTGCGTCGCGGGCTATAAAAAGGCGGGTGTTATCGCGCCCCGTATTCGTTAAAGAGCGTGTGCAGTGCAAAATATATTTTCCATCGTGCAATATGACGAGGTCACGCCCGGGGTGCATGGCAAGTGATGCAACTGTCGCTGCTGCTGGGGGTCCGCGATTCAGCAATAAATAATCGCATTACAGCGCGATATCTCCATGACTCTTTGCTGGTGCAATCATCCCGCGTTCTGTCTCTCTTTCTTGTTTTTTTCTTTCTCGGCTCTGCTCGTCGCCTTCTCTCTCGCATCCACGCTCTCTCAACGCAAACAACTCAATTCTTGCTATTCCTCTCCGGAGGCTGATAACGCGATTGCTGCACGATGAAAGCACGGATCTTTGGCGTGTGTTTAGAATAAGGTTTCAGATGTTCGCCGATCGTAATTCAAATAATATGCGGCGATAATTTCAGATGATAATTGAACGAGAAACACTTTGTAACGCGAGTCTAAACGTTGAACGGGGAAAAAGCTCCTCTGAATTCTGCGCTGTGTGAAAAAACCGTCCCGGGTAGACTCTACTTCTGGTTTGAAATAGGTAGATGAAACGAATTATCTATTAAATTAACAACGTAACGCACAGCTTATCGCGCGTGTTTCTGGCAATTAACGTTCAAATTGCGGTCGTGGTAAGTTAACGCGGTAACTTTTCCGGTATTTGTACAATTTTTACTCGAGCGTAGTTTACTGAGTTGAAAAAGGTATACGAGATCCATTCAGAATTTCGATAAAATGTTATGACACGAGCGTATCTTGTTAGCGGCTCTCACAATCAGACCTTTATTCATCAAGCGATTTATTAACCGTTGTGAGCTGCACCTGCAGCTTAATTTTTACTTGACATCCACACAAGTGTAATCATCTATGCAAATATTTTCTAATCGGCGCGATCTCTCCGTATCATGTTTTTTCTACGTAAATAGCACAGCTGATTTCACGTATATTTCGCAAATACGTGTTTTGTTTGAAAAAAATTAATAAAAATGGAGACATTATCAGTACACGTCTATATTGTTTTCGCATGTCAACCAAAATAACGCGTTGCTTTGTGCGTCACTAAATGGAGATATCGTCGGGCGTCATCAAGTGGCAAGAAATCATCTGACTCCGGTACCCCCAGCGGACCGCTTATCTTATCAGCGTGGAAAATAACTCCGTTGTAACGACCCGCCTTTGCCACATGACAACAGGTCGCGGACTAGGAAACGTCACACACTTTTCTACCCACTTCGTCCGGAGATATTATCGGAGCAAACGTTGATTCGTCAAAAAAGTATGGGTCGTTATCCGGCCGCGCACAATGGGAGGCGGTCGGGCCGAACCGGATCGAACGGCGATCAATCTGGCTCCGTATATAACAATTATTCCGGTAAATCGACGGCTCGCTTGCCTGGGATGCCCCCAGTTACTTTAGTTGCGTTCTCTTTCCGAGAATGCAACTCCCTTTCGCGATACCGGCATAACAAACAGCAACGTGCAGGCGGAAGACCCGTTCTGCGATATTAACGTGATGCAGCGATTCTCAAATTTTCCTTGAGTTTGGAAATTTCGAGCGAGCAGAAAACTTCCGGAGCGTTTCATTTACATAGTTGTAGAAGAGATAGAGAGAGAGAGAGAGAGAGAGAGAGAGAGAGAGAGAGAGAGAGAGAAAGGAAGACACTTAACTAAATAAAAATACAATACCGTCTCGTGCAACACGAAAGTTTTCAATTATGGAGTAATGTGTACTGCAGCGTTTGACTTTCGGTCTTGTAAAAACGGATTTATCTTTTCTCACGTTGTTATATCACGTTTATTTTATACATGAAATTTCGTATTTTCTTAGACAAGTCTTGGGGCACGACGAAGCGACTGTTCAAGAAACGCTCCTGCTAATACGAATGATGATTAAATTGCTATCTTATTGACAGAGGCAATTGTAGACATTAGACTTAGATATTACGAATCCAAACTCGACAGTTTATCGGCTTATGTCCACTCTAGTCAATACAGTTTAATTTAAGTCCCTGTTTAACTAAGTTTTTATCTTTTTCCCATTTCTGAGAGTAGAAAATGGTAAAAGTAAGTTAAACCGAGAACGAAGCTCATCTGTATCGGTAGAAATGGGCATTAGATTAAATTCTTTTGCTAGAGCGATTAAAAAGGTGCAAAGAAAAAATTAGATAACTTAGACACGAATATGTTATTAATTTCCCACTTTTCAAACCACTTCCGACCTGAGAATTCATTCGCTCTGAACAAAATGAGATACCTACTTATCGATAAAAAGAAAGATCTCATGTGTTCACGAGAAAACAAATACACAAAATTGCAAATATTACATGAGAACAAAAGAGGAAATGTATTTCCCCTTCGCAAAGGGGTCTGCAGAAAGAGAAAATATCGAGAGGAACGATATTAACGGAACATTTTATAAGGATCAGTCCCCGGACTGTGCTGAGAACATCACTCGATCCAGACCGTCGATATCGCGAAATGTTTTGCGCTTCTTGTGTCACGAGAGTCGATCGTATTTGCGGTATCCCACGAGCAGTCGCTCGCAATTCCCGTACGTTCCTCAGGGAGAACCTCTCGTTCTTTTCAGAAATCCTGGCGCTCTCTCAGCGATCATAGCACGAGACTGATAAAGTTATTGAGCGTTATAAAACGTTGCGGCTCCAAGCTCCATCCGAGAATCTCCTGCGGATGATTAATGCTCCTGCGTCTCTCATCTCGGAAAAACTATATATTTGCGTTATTAAACGTGGAAGCTATTTAACGCCGTGGAATAGGACGCCTTCTGTTGTAGAAGAGCGAAACACTTTATTGCTCGATATCAATTATTTCAATAATGATAAAATAGTTTAACATTCGTAAGTATTAAAGTGAGGTCACTGAAAGGCCGAGTACCTTGCGAGATATCTATACTTTATTCCGATACGACGGCGATTGACGTGCAACACGAAATGCCTCGTGTGAAATATTCACTTTTCGATAACCCTACCTTATGCAACGCCTTGATATTTTTCGTACGACGGAGAAGAATCTCCCGCTCCCGCCTCTCGAACGTATACAAATCTGTTAAAGCGTGACGCCTTTTATTCATAGCGAATTACGCTCGAGTAACGATTACCGTGTAATCGTTACTTAAATGCGTTATCGCTCGCATGTCTTCGAGAGTCTTCTTTTTTTCTTTTCTTTTGGAAACCGAGAAAAAGAACGCGAACGGGTATCGCGTGGTTACGCAGTGCGCCGTGAATCAAATTCGCTCCGCGCGTTGTCTAACTCCGGCGGAACTTGTCAGTACCGGCGTTCAGCTGCGACCGACAAAAGTACGCAAACATCTTGTTAAATGAGGGTAGTCTTGTCTTGTCGATAAGAGTGTCAGCTGAACGGGCGAGGAGAGAGAGAGGGGACACCAATAAACTGGAATTAACCGGTTACGCGTATGTGAACTCGGGACCCCACCGAGATGGCGGGAGAATGAAAAGGAAAAACACGAGATAACGCTCACATGATTCGAGGGAGATGGAAAGCGAGAGAGAGAGAGAGAGATAGCGTATCGGACCACCGAAGACCGGTCCCGACATGGCTATTGCAAATTTAACTAATGCTTATTACTAAGTAAATACAGTGCCAGCCGCTATTCTGCGCGTTTTATCGAGCTTCAATCGATGGCGCTTTTTTCCTCGTCGATTCGAGCGCGATAAAGACCAATTTGCATAAGCCCATGCTTAATCACAAACTGTTATGTGTCGCGAATGGTAATGGCAAACGGCGAGGAGAACGTGGATAGAGAACGTTGTGCGGAACGGGAATAATTTATGTAAATTTTTTCTCACGTACGACCGTGGTCTGGATAAACAATAGCGCGATCCTTTTCATTTCCTCTAAGCAATAATAGATGTTGCGCTCCTTGTTTGCGAAACGGCAATAATAATATCTGATAATGTTAGGGCAAATGTTTAAAGTGTTTTCTTCTCGCAAGTATATCTCGGAGCGTTATCTTAACGGCACGTTGCACATTTTCGCACAATCTGCGCTGTTGCACGTCCGGTGCAGCTGTACGAATTTATCGCAGACGATCTCTCCTCCCCGTCTTAAACCCCTAACAATAAGCCGTACCCTGTTTGTACAACGTACGCGTGCAACGGTTAGAGAAAGTACCTGTACAACATATTTCGTTTGGCATATTTCTGTAAGAAGAAATATTACTGTAAAATATTCCCGACGGAATCTGCTTTTGTTCGTATTAGGCCTGTCCTACGGACGTTGTACGTCCGGCACGTGAGTATTGCGTTATGGGTTGTCGTATAAAATTATCGCGTGTCGGCGTCGCAATCGTTAATCAACTCCCATCTTTAACTTACGGCTAACGACTTACTAACGATACGAGCTTATTACCTTTGTTTTATACTTTATTTGCATCGCGAATGTTATTGTTGACGTTCTCTTCGACGAAGTAATCTAATTCGTGTGTAATTTGAGTTGAAATTAGTAATAAAGTACTAAAGTTACATATAAGTTTATTGTTTGTGTTTAACTGTAGACTGACTGTCGCGTTAAAATTCGAATAAAGGACAAGCGGCTCTCGACCCCGACATAAGACTTACTGTACAATGGAATTTAATTAAACATCAAGAGATAATGTCTCTCACGCCAAGTGTAACACGCAACGGCGAGATGGACCGTGTAACTATACGCGAGCCGAGTCGAGAGACTAAGCTTTTTTAAAAAAGATACACAGTAGGCAAATAATCCTTTTATGCATCTGTTAATGAAATTATTCAGGAAATATACTGTCTGTACTTAGCTAAGCTTAAAAATTAAAATTTAGTTTCTCCAATTATTAAATATTATATTGCATTTGTATTATTTTATTTTTAGGTATCAACTACGTATTTCTCGTTACGCATTTTACTAATTCCAACGAACTGAGAGATATTCAATTTACATTTTTTTTGCACCAAAATGACGTCTATCATGGTCTCTCAAATTTCATTTTGTACATTCTGCATGTGTAAAAAGTAGAAGTATAAAGTTTCAAATATTCTCTTTCGTGTTCAATTTTTAAATTTTAATCCGGAATGCAACTCCAGTTTATATGCGTTTCGATCGAAACGTGACCTCATAAAAATTGTGCTCGGAACGATTGTATAAGTAGAAAATGCTGTAAAAATTTTGGTCCAAATGTAATTTATTTGAAGTAATGAGAAAAGATGTTATCGTTTTGTCATTTAGTTGGATAAGTTTACGTATCCGTTCAATCTTTTCAATTTTTTTAAATTAAATGTCTTTATCTGTACTTCCTATTCATTTTATTGCACTTTACATAAACGCGCAGAATAAAAATTTTATTATTCCTAAGAAAATCCGGAAAAACACATTATTATTTGCAAAATTTCAATGCTGTGGATATCAGTCTTGAAGGTAATATCCGGAAATAAAGTAGAGAGAGAGACATGAAACTGTCACAAAAATAATGATACAAAAATACAATGGCTGAGGTAATATTTTTCGCAATAAATTTTCTGTATTACAAAAATTGCCAGATACGGTCAATAAAAATCACTGATGTTAAAAATACAAAATGTTTTCGGCGAAAAAATTTTTGGATTATCAACGAACAAGATTTACGCAGCGACTAAATTTTCTCGAACAAACATATGAATAAACTCGCGGTAATTAATAGGCAATATAAGTAATTATGTGTCTCTACTACAACAAGGAGGCGTGAGCTCTTGTATAGGTACTATATTATCACTTCCGTTATACTTCTTATGGTTTATAGAGTTTATAGGATCATCTTACCCATTGCGACAAAAGATAATTTTGCACGCAGTCGTTAGATAATGTAACGAGCATGTTATCTGATGCAAGATATGGATATCCTTATGCGAGATATGAGACGTGCTATTTTGCAAAACGTTATAATTAACAACGGAAAAATGTAGCATCCAATAAATTTAAACTGCTCGTAAAATGATTCTATTTAATAAATTAAATAGATTTAACAATGAGTGAAAAAGTGAACATGTTTTTTTAATGGGAAAATCAATCATGAGATATTCCATGTTAGAATAACACGTGTTAATCTGAATCTTACGAAATCGGTTGACACGCGAAAATTGCAATTTTGTTGATGATACCATATTGTACTTGTATCGTAAAAACGTAAAATACTTTTAATTTAGTAGACACGCGAAGAGTCGATAGTTAATTGACAGCGGCTAGCGCTAATTGGTATCAAGTGCCGAAGTACACGTTATCGTATACGAGAAGGTCAAGTAATACCTCACTACATCGCGTGCTTTGTGTCCAGACCTTGGCATGACGACTCGTAAAGAGACAGCTTCGGATCTATAAGTCGCTCGGAAACGTGCGCAAATAATAATTATCTGCTTGTCTCGTGAGTTAAATAAAGAATGTAATGTGGAAAATTTCGTAATGCTCATACATCGAAGTACCACTTCTGTCGGACCAATCGTTGGTCAGGCAGATCAACAACTTGACAAGTCTAAATTCGATCCTTCCTTATCGGGAATGTCGAAGGAGGATTCTGCACTGTGGCAAAGGCTTTAAAATTATTTTTTAATAATATGTAGATAAAACTAGATCATTTATGTACATTTTTAGATCTTTGTTCATGAAGAATTCTTCTTTTAATTGTTTATAAAATCGTATTGTTTGAAAAGTCGTTGATACCTTTCTATATGATATTTTTGTTAATAAAAAAACATCAAATTCAAATTTGACAAACATCCTGTCATCGACAATTGATTTAGTATAAAACGGGACAGTCTGTATCTCATAAATCAAGGTATCTAACAAACTCTGTATTTTCTCCGAGGTAGATTTTAATAAACTAGAGATAGACTTTCTAAAAGTGATATAAAAAAAATTAAGAGATTGGATTTAGGGAGGCGAGTTTTGTGATCGCGTGCGTAAGTGGATAATCTCGTTTTCAAGTCGATTTAATTCAGAGCTCAATTGACAAGTACCACACGTTGCGATTTCGAAAGTTGTGAAATATATGGTCGCTATTAAACTTTCATTCAGAGAAAACCGACTGCAAATCTCGGAAGGAACTGTTTTCAAAAGGAACTCCCTTGGAGCAGTCTCATATATGAGAAATGGAGCGAGAAGTTATTCGCAAAAACGCTCCTAGAAAGAATCGTCCTTTGCACGAGAATATAAAACGATTCGTATACTGGACTGCACGTCCTCTCATGTCTCTTTTTACTGATGTTAATAATGACTTTAATCTTATGGCAATCAAGATCCGTTAAATTTGAAAGCATTTTTACGTTAAGGATACAAATTGCAGCTAAAAGCAGATTAACTACGGAAAAATGCAAGAGTTCTCAGATTATGAGATTACGAGATTAAGATGTAATAAAATATAATAAAATACTATTTTTCTGAGCGTGTTTGGTTTTAGTTTCTGTGATATATGATATTTTTTAGTCTTACATGATAACAAATAGACCTCGAAAATTTTGGTAATTGAAGTTTCATACTGATATTACTATCCCAATATTACTTTTCATAAATAATATTGGTATAACAGCGTGAAAACATATATATTAATACTATACTAATATTATAATTGTTCTAATATAACTAATGTATGCAACACTTTTAAAATTAGCTTTAAAATCAAACTCTTTCATTGATGATATTATACTAGATAAAAGAAAAATTTGTTTTATATAACAGTTACTTTCTTCTATTTTGTTTATGAATATATACTCGTCTCGCAATTGAATTTTCTGAAAATTAAATCGCGATATCGTGAAATGACCGGCAGTTCGATATTCAATTATAGCCGAATGCAGAAGGTGGAAAAGCTTTCTCCAATGCAAAAAGATCTAAATTAATAGATATCAGACGCGCTTATTTGTGTCGAAATAATTGGATCGAATGCACCAGAAAAGATACAGGCAAATTTGGTGATAATTTTTTCTTTCAAAAATTTTATTGGACGCCAATGTCCAATAAACCTTAAACATTTTGGTAACTAAATTCTAAATAAAGATTCAGTTAAGCCCCAAATCGACTTAAGATCAAATACAAAGACAACTTTCTAATCTTTTTATTCTTGAAGTTTGATAAAAAAATTGATTTTCTATTGTTTATCCAAAACTAATTCAAGTTACTGATAAGTTGGTATTTATTACATTAATTCAAAATTAATTAAAGAATATACTTCTAAAGTTTAGCAATTTAATTAAAAATCAGCTTATAAAGTAATATAAAGTATTGTATTATACATATATCGACGTATAAATTATAATAAAAAATCACAGAAGTGGTTAAAATATTTTATGCTAGAATGCTAACAAATAAAACTGCATAGACAAGTACTGCATGGTTTAAGTTTTATCTCGCAATTCTCAATCACTGTAGCAATTGTATCATTCACGAGGATGCTAAGTAGAAACGATTTAGTCTATATATATATAGACTATATATATAGTATATATATATATATAGACGTTCGATTGTTTCGTGAATACGAAACACCCGAGTGGATGAGGAACATCTCACGAATACGTGTTTAATTTAGGACTGAATCGAGATGAATTGCAGGTGAGAGAACGAAAATTCGGCGCAGCCATCTTTCTTTATATCTCTTTTGCAGACTCTTACTCTTAAAAAAATGCTTTATTATACATATGATTGTAGAAATAACGTTGCAGGCATCTGATAAAAAATTAATAATCGGAATACGTATATTTTACAGAAAATTATTAAACCAAAAGACCTCTCGCAATTCACCGTTGGTGATCCGTAAAGATAGACGGGATCGAATCTTTATTGGAAGTTGCAAACGTGATCTGGGGAATGCGATTCAATGCGATGCTGCGCGGTGCAAACTTCTACCCGTAGCGGGGGGTTTCGAGAGGAAATTCGCGGCACGAATCCGCTATTTGTCAATTTGGTGTAATTTTAATTTCCAGACCGCGGTCAGTTGATTTAAAAAAATTGTAGTCTGCGGCCACATCTCTCTGACGCCCCACAACGCGGTCGTACCATCGACATAAATTTTTATCGATTGCATGCGCGGCTTGCCTATAGCTGAAAGATATCTCGATAACGATTTCGTTGAGACGCATTCGTGTAATATTTCTGTAATTTGTTCGTTACTATTCGGAATTGATTAATGGCATAAACTAGGATCCCGAATAAATGTACTGCCCCAGAAATAAACACCCTAATTTTCCGAGATATGTGACAACACTCTATATTAAACCAATCGGAAAAGTGCCAACGGCGAAAGATAAACTCAAAACGAACCAATTTAACTTTTGTTTTGTGTCTTAAATATTAATTAATATAATTAATTAAATGGGTGAATACATATAAAAGAGAAATATTGCCCTTCAAAGAACATTATAATAGAAATGTTTAAGTTTGCCTATGTTAAGCAGATGTTTAATTAGTTATGGAGTTAATTTATACGTTTTAATTATCTCCACAGGCTATTGCTTTACGTGAAACAAACCAATGTAGTGCACGTTATAGCTTGTTGTAATAATTATGACTTTGTCGTTCTTTTCAACAGTAAGATTTTTTATAGTGAAATGATTCGTAGCATGTTGCAGAAGTTGCAGAAACAAGCACAAACTTTATTTTATAAAATTATAATTAGCTTATACGTTTTCCTCTGCGTAACCTTTGTTTAATTTTCAATATTAAATATCCCAGCTGGTAAATTATATGTCGAATAGTTAATATATCAAGTATTAATTAGTTAATTAAAGTGGGTAATGAATATAAAAAATAGTATGCAAACAATTCTTAAGACAAAGCAATATAAATTATTTCATATGAATTTTTGTATAATTCTTATTATTGATGAGTGACATGAAAATAGAACGAAAAATATAAATGTATAACTTTTATGATTTAAATTATTTTTGTAGCATTTTTCTTCAAAGAAACTTAATAAAAAATTGAAATATTAAATATAGAAGATAAATTTCTGTAACAATTTACTGTGACGAGAAAAAAAATCTTTATTAAATTTTTAAATATTTCTTGACGTTTTAAAATGAAATTCGTTTATCTTATTAAAGTTAAAAAAGTCAATTTCCAAATTATATGTGCACTTTACTTATTCTCTTCTTCTTGAAGTGCGACTGACACACGTCGCGCGAATTTGTTTACACATAATACGAGTAAAAAATAAAATATGGCAAGAGGGATAAGTAATGGGCTACCGCGGGAAATTTACTTTTGTATCTCTCGGTTTGGAGAACATGCAGCCCACATTTCACCGCTTTTCCGGTCTGTTTCCTCGACGTAATATCGACAGCGTTTTCGTTCTTCGAGAGAATTAAGTAGGTAGGTAAGAAGACAAACTTCTTCTCACGCTACGTTCTTATGTATTTATATATTCAGAATTTATATTAATGTTAAAATGATGTGTTACAAACACCATTTTAAAGAAATCTGGTGTATTCTAACGACTTAGGTTTGTATTTTTCATTGCGAGTCAACTAATAAACAAAGTAAAAAAAATTATCTTTCTCTTTACTGCTATCGTATAGATTAATCTAGCTTTTAATTGAATAGATAACGTTCCCCCCAAAGGGTATAGATTTAAATTAAATATCAGACAAAACAAGCAATTACTAAAAAGAATCTTTTTCAAAAATTACAAGAAATAAAAAATCCTTTCGAATCTTTTTTTAAATTAAAAAAATAAAATCTCGAATTATAAATAATATCAATTAAGTTGAAGATAAATGTTCCCAATTATAAAATAATATAAGCAATTCTTAATATGAAACTTCTAAAGCGTGTTATCTACTTGGAACCGATCAATGTACAAATAAGTTGATCCCGGATAAAATACTTACATGTATTGACTAAAAAGCAAACTGCTTAATCTTTTTCGGAACGTGACATAGATTACATTTATTACAAAACTTTGAATGCGATTATTTCTATGTAAAGTCCCGAACGCTAGAGATCGCAATGCGCAATCTCACTTCGAAATATAAAGACAGCTGAAAAATCTCTCTCGCTCGATTCCTATAGAGAATTATGTCTCGCTGCAGGAGCAGAGAAAAATGAGCCAGCTCATTAGAATCCGGAGGAAAAAAAAATTCTTTAATGGATAGCTTAGTAACGGGAGATTAAAACGAAGTGAGAGGAGAGAGTTGGCGAAAGAAAAACAACAGAATCTCAACGAAGTATCCCCCACCCCCGCGAACAATCCGCACGAAGCAACCCCGTGCGAATTAAGCAAACTGACGATGCAGTTTGGCGTCGTTAGAATTGCATACCAAACTGCACACAGTTATACGTGACTGTGGTATTTAAACGGATTATATGCTCTCCCTCTTTCGCCCTTCGTTATTCTAATTTCCGGGAATCCACCGCGTTTAACCGTTCCTCGACAGGTCGTCATTGTTGCGCCTTGTCGCTAACACCCCGACTCTCGACTTGAACAACCATTAGCCGATGGTAAATACGAATTGTATCCATTAATTCGCGTTACAGATCAAGTCCCTTCGTAATTATTATATAGACCGAAAGATCAAATTTGAATCTAGCTATTCAGCGCGATCTTTGCTTCTCCACGCGATTCTAACGCATTAAAATAAATTAGATTTACTTTTTCACGACAAAGTGGACGTAAATAGGCGACGCGGTATCAAGTATATTTGCGGGGTGCACTTTTAAAATGGAACGTTCCTTGACGACTTTGCGACCTAGTCGCTTTGCGTGGGTGTTTATAACTTCTGCCTCAGTTACATCAGGATGCGCTGGCGGTTCCGCGGTTATCATCGTTCAAGCGTTATCGCCGACGTTTTTGCAGTTATTTGTAATTGCGTAATTGCGCCAATAAAACTTCATTCGCCGAGGAGGCGTACAGATTAAAAAAAGACTCATTGCTGATGGTTAATTTGCGAACGAGTTCGTCTATTTTCTTTAACCTCGTTTGAAATCAACGTAATAAATAAGAAATAAATGTTGTAAAAGCATATCATTTCCTACGACTTTTCGTCTATACAAGCATTTATAACTTCGTGTTCTTCGAGATTTCCTATGAACTTCACGTTACAATAAATTAATTACCGTCCGTCTTTTGTTTCTAATCTGGGAAGTTGAAATAGAATTGAAAATGTCAGGTTATTTTAAGCATCTCCTAAACTCCATTTTAATAATGTATATATGAATATCATCTAATTCAATTTTCTTTGGAGCCCGTAAGCGTATCCAATTAGTTTGGAATATTGCTCTCTGCAATGAGAACTGCTCGATTCGACAGGTCCCAATAAGTTCCGCTGTTAATGTCACGCGTTATTGTAACTTCGTCTAAGAACTATACACCGGCTGTGCTATATGTATATAACCGCCGAGCATTGTTCTTCCCACCTTTCGATGTTCGGAAACGTCTGCGTTAGTCAGTTGCTGGATAATTCGCGGGGGCTACAGGATTCTGATGAGCGGCAAAGTTTTGCGGCGGCAAACGTAGAGACAAGTAGGAAATGTAGCGTTATTTCCTTAATTTAATTCTACTCGCCTACTGACAGAAAGATATAAATAGAACCAATCTAGTAAATGGACCAGCGTAATGGGGTGAGTTGCAGCGAGTGCTGAGGCTTCATTGATTATCGCAGGTTTCACGACTGGGAGATTTAGCATGTTCAACCGATGCATAACATAAACCGAGCTTTGGCAACGGCAAAACATTTAGCGCTGTGCTCGACGTTCAGATTACATCTTCATCTTCAAAGGATCGTCCTTCTCTTCATCCCGTCTCCCGTCACGCGCGATTCGCGTCAATTTCCGTAAATGCGTCCATCGGTCCGCAAATTTGTGTTATATAACGAAGGAAAGTGCGGTAGAGTTTCGTGTAAATCTCTTATGCGCGAGCACGAAAAACGGAGAGATTCTAGAAATTATCACAGGTTCCGCTGATTTTTGTACGTTCAGACGGGATAATTATAAAGAGATCGAGCAGTTTACCGTTCTTCTCAAGCCACTTTAAACCTATTTTCTTACAAAATAAAGTGGTAATAAGTTTTCTAAATTTTATAAAAATTTCGTTGAAACGTTATTAACATATTTTGTTTCAAAGTCAGCAAAAGAATGTTGTCGATTTAACAATAACGTTTTATTAAGTGTTTGGCGAGAAAATTTTCGAAATTTCAATTATCGAAATCTTTCTTTGAGGCGAGGTTTAATTTATCAAGATCGTTGATACAGTCGGCGAACGCTTTTCTAAGTACCAGGTGATCGATCGATATTGTTCAAGAGACGACAAGGGAGACTCTTCTGTGTTCTCTTTAACGTCACGAAGTGCCTTGTCGCTCGCGACGCCTGTCTTCTCGCGATTGCACTTTATTCGGGTCGATGCCTTTGAGAAAGGCGTCGAGAAAGAGACGGCGACAAGAATCGAAAGGGGGGGAGAGACACGGATCTGAGCTCTGGAGCTGGACGCAAAATCGCGCTATCAGAAAAACGGACAGGGAGCTTTTTTCCCCCCTTATCTTTTGCGATTCTCCTCCGAGCGACTCTCATGCGTCCACTGTGACAGATGAAATCGCTGTCACGCCCTCTCTCGACTCTTGTCGTTCATAAAGCTCGAACTGCTTTACTCTTCGTATAGACAAACGTATTTCTGTCATACGGGGACAACGTGCACTTTAACGTTCACTGGACGCATTTTCTTCAGATGCTTTTAGACATCGTTTGAAGAAGACTGATATGAAAACCGGATTTACTTTGCCACAAGCGAATTTTCTAATACTCGACTCGATTGATAAAGGCTCGACGGATAGCAAAATTTTTCGCGTCGCAACGTGATAATAAAATATAATATTTATCAAGTTTTGACAAATATTGGTCCCCATTCAAATTTTCGTTAAGAAGAAATTCAAGTTGGTTAAATAACGCGGTTGCAACCAGTTTTTACGGATTAATTTTATATCATCCTGTACACTATAATTACGTTCTTTTCAAAAATATGACGCCTTGTTATCATTTTCTATCAATTTTCGCGACTTTCCAGTGTAATCATTAAACATCTAGGCGATTAAGGGGGTTATATTAACGACACAGGCACGTATCTGAAAAATTAAACTTTAGTCAGTAGCGTTCACGAAGCTTAATGCACTGTAATCCTTTAATTTCCGATACCAAGTAACTTTGTAATTATCCTACAACTTAAACTTCCACTCTAGAAATTACAAACGATTAAATCAAGATAACGCAAATTCTGTCGCATTTTTCCCCCACACTTTCTTCTTTCGAACATTTGTCTGATATTACGTGAAAATACTTGAGAAATATTGAAGAAAAATATTTCGTAAAAAGTTTTCACAAATATTCTATTTGCTCGGAGATAAGATAAATGACGTTCATAAATCGGTACATTTCAAGACAATTTCCAGAAAAATAAACAAACCATTTTCTCGAAATATGTCGTTTATAGCGTTTTCCTGTAACAATTTTACTTGTGTAGCGCGATAATGTTTTCAGATGGAGATGTTGCTTACTGGGATATAAATTGTTACGCGAGAAACTTGTAAATTATAAATACTTTCAAGGTTCATAGCGTGACAGGAGCGGTAGAAAGGAATATGATTAATGGCGTGTTGCAGCTAATAGCCCGCAGCAATAATGGCAAAATTTATAGTAAACAGAACGCGTGTTCGAAATGATCGAATACCACTTGCAATTTGAAGTAATGAGTTAGTGCAAAAATGTCAAGAATATTACAGCTGAGATAAACTTTTCTCGTAATTTCTATAAATCTCAGTGTTATAACACAAGCATTGCGGAAACTATTTCAACAGCACAAAATATGAAATAAAAATATATGGCGCGATTTCCTGATTGCGCAATTGTTGTTTTTCTCTAGCGGATATTTTTCGATAAATCTAGAAGTTGAGTCTTTTTTAAAATTCAATTAAAAACACAAATTCAATTAAAATTCAATTAAAATTTGAGTCTTTTTTAAAAGTCAATTAAATTAAAATTAAATCAACACGCATTTCAACTTGTTTATGTCTATTGTAACATTAATAATTTCGACTAGTAAATTTAAAAAATTTATTTACTGTTAAAGTAAAACTAAACCGTGCAATATCTTACTGTTCATTTACGGTACTTTCGTAGTTAAAGCTATCATCTTATTATTTTCAGTTATTATTTTCATCAATGTTACACAAATTTCTTTACATTTGAAAAATTTTATCAAATTAATTATGCAGCAAACGTTTAAAATGGAAAGAGGTAACTCTGAGACACTTTGCACCTCGTCCGCTATCTCGCGTCGACATTTTCAGGCTGATCCAAAAATTTCTTGTATCACTGCTAAACACCCGTAGCATCTCCACATTAATGCAAAACCCATGTTATCTCGCAAAACAACAGCGAACCCTTCCCGATGAAAATAGCGTGAAACGTATGCGTCGCGGTTTTTTTTTTATCATTCTCTCGCTGGACCTAATGCGTTTCCGTTTTCAATCACCCCTTCGTACGTCGTAAATGAGGTAGTATGTACAATAAGAAAAAAAGCAATTTATCTTCATATAAAGCTTAATTGAAGAAAAATCTTATTAGTACATCCTAAAATGCAATTAACTTTGAAGAAAAAAAACGTTCTTTGACCTATAAAATATTTCATTCACTATAATTACTTGCAGCACCTTGCCCTTATTATTTACTTAAATCGTTATTATTTTACTTGGAGTCAGAACTTTGGCTTGGTGCGAATAAAGGGAACATATACACGTACAATAAAATTTTCCCATGAATTTTATATAGTGTATCACGGAAAACACGTGTTAACAACACGTTCGAGGAATGTGACAATCGCGAGGACGATACAGAAAGGCAGGGAGACGCTTACTCATGGGGAATGTAGATTTATCTTTGAAAGGGCACAGTTGAGAACGTGTTGGGATAAGAATATATATATACTCAGTCGAAGAGGAACTTTTCTTCTCGAGCAAATTACCTGGCGCTTCGTCGAAGCAGTGCTTATACTTCTAAAAGTATTTTACTTTCGAAACCGTTCCGGACTTTTGCCACTTACGAAGTCGTGGTTGAGCACTTCGCGTGTACGCGATATTTCACGAATTGACTTGCCACATAATATAGACTCCTAATAGAACGAGATTGAATTCTACGCAGAATGTCTCAGAATCACCGGATATTTTCTCATTACGGACAAAAGTCACTAAAGATTTACAATGTAGCTAATTATTTAATGATTACTTCAACAATTGACATTAAACTCTGTTAAAGAGAGTAATAGCTGATGAGTGCTTTAGACTTTGTCTTATTATTTATAAATAAGACTTCAAGCCGATTATCACAATTTATACTCGCCAATCTTAGAATTAATAATAATTAAGAAGTTAAAATGTTATTATTTTTCTCAAATTTAAAGAGTGAAAACAAGATCGACCCCAAAAGTAGGTACGAAATGAAAGGTCTCGTCAAGATAATCGCAGATATGTCAGTCTCAGAGTGTACCTATTTAACGTTCCAGAGATATCGGGCTCCAAAAATTTCAAGACCGAACGTTCTCTTTCCAAGCATTTTCGATAAGTACGAATCGCGCTCGGTAAGTACGGTTGACAATTTGTTAAATGATGCGCGTAATTCAAGCAAGCTCTTGGAGAAGTAATTTTGTGATGGGTAAGAGTTGCGAGATTTTTCATTTGAAAACTGAAAGACATTTCCACACAGTTTAAGTATGGATTATTTTGCAAAAAACATTATATACCGGCGTGACACTCGTGTGCAATAAATGAGAGGCGCAAAGAAAATGTATATTTTATCAAAAGTTGTACGATATTTAAGTTCGGACAATTCAATATGCGACGCAATCATAAATACAGATCTCGGCCGTGACTTGTATAATGTAGTTTCTTCTTGCGTTAAACCGAGTACGGAACCCACAATAGTTTCAGTATTCTGTATTGTTTATGCGCCTGGGGACAAAGAATGGGAGTGGAAATGGGAGTACGTAATATGCTCTGAATAAGCTCCGATTAAGCTCGCCGTACTCAACTTCGTCGTACACACACGCGTTGCACACACCTCGACAAAGTTGCATGCCACTGACACCGTTTAACCGCGACCAAAACTTGCTCGCTCTCTATTCCTCTCTCTCTCTCTCTCTCTTTCCCTCTTTCTCTTTTTTTTATGCAACAGGAACTATCACTAACAATGCACGTTGTTCCCGAAACGCGGCGATTCCTGCGATTGCACAATATGCGTGGTCGGCATAGTTTGAGATTGCAAAATTATAACGTCACGCATATGAAATTGAGCTGCGAGTTCTACGCCCTTTGAGACAATACGGTTTGCGATTTAAAAGAATCAAAGAGCTAATTTTCAAAGTGTGTCGGATCTAAATTTTGTAAGAAGTCCATTTTCCGTAACCAAGATTCTGAAAATTATTTTGATATCGAATTCGGGGTACTCTGAAAATAAGCTTCCCGATAGAGCCTTCCGAGCTGAAAAGGGGGTGGCTCGTCGCCATGAAACGTTTCATTTCGTTTGACCTATACAGACCGCTCCAAACCTCGTCCCTCTCTCTAATGACTGCGAACTGAATCGGCTAATTCGAAGTCACAGTCTCAGGACACGTGGGATGCCGCGTAGCAACGCAACGCCTCGTTCACATATTCGCTAAAATAAACTGCGAGTCAAGATAGAAAAAGATTCCGCAGGCGCTCGCGCACCTCCCTGAGAAGGATTCTGCCAGCCAGCGTCCTGGAATACCCTGTAAAGAATCGCTTCGCGATCTACCTCCCGTCGCGTCAACGGCGGTAGTTGATTCAAGTTCTCCTGCCGTAAGTGCTCTGCCGAGTGATGGTCTGCCGGGTGGTGGACATACTGTTGTGAACGGAGTTGAATCGGACGACCGAGCTCTGAGGCAGATGCGTGCTGACGCCGTTCTCGTGGCGGTTGTGGTCGCCGCTGGCGCACACCATCGCCAAGGCGCCGCCGTCGTTCCTCGCGCCCCTACAGTGCAGCAGCTCGCCCATACCCTTGCGAAAGTTGCGCGACAGGAAGGCGTACAGCAGTGGGTTCAGGCAGGAGTTCATGTACGAGATGAGGAAAGTCGACACGGTCAGCAGAGTACTGAAGTCCGATGTGTTATCGTAGTTCGGACCCCAGTGCCGCCAGAGAATACGCGCCTGCTGAGGCAGGTTGCACACGGCGAACATCATCACTACTGCGATTAACATTCTGGAAAACAGTTGGTGCGCCATTCTGACCAATTAAGCAACTCTGACGTTGACGTTGGATAACAGTCAATGGAGATGCAATCGTTTTGGACATTTTTTCGAGACTATTTTGAAGAGACTAACAAGATGATTTGTTGCTTTGCAAAAATAGTTAAAAATTGACTTCTTTTATTTGGCAATTTATTCTCGGCGAGCGGTTACGTAGTTGAATTAGTTTGTATTAAATAACGAACGAATGAAATAACGCGGGTGTTACGTTCATTTCTATACTTTCTTTCTATATGTTTCAAGGGTTTTGCGGCATTCGCAAAATTAATTAAAATATGCATAGTATTCGAGGCACTCGCTCTAATGGATTTGATATGCTCAGCGAGACGGAAATCGAAGGTGCTGTCATGCAACGCATCCTGGAAGTAGGCATACCTGATAACACCGCGTCGCGCCTTCAGTACGTTTCTGCTGGACGTGTGCACATGATGTACTCTACCATTTTTGCTCTTGGCGACCAGACCGGGTCCTCCGAGGGTCGCGCTGCTCCTCCAGAGACCTATGGCGATCCTGGTGTAGAGACAGCACATGAGGAAGAGCGGTATGAGGTAGAGGAAGACGAGATTCACGACGTCCAGAACGTTTTTGTTGTGCTTCTTGATATTCGCTATGCAGATGATGTCGACGTCGCCGTTGTTGAGACGATTGCTGATGGTCTCAACGTAGAAAAATCTGGGCGAGGCGTACACGGCCGCCAGAATCCATACCACACCTATCACCATTCTGAGGCGTCTCCTGGTCAGCATGGATCGGCACTTGATAGGGTGAACGATGGCCAGATAACGTTCGGTGCACACTACCACGAGGATTAGTATGCTGGCGGTGTACGAGAGCGCGTGCACGAACATGTACACCTTGCAGAGGAAGTCGCCCAGCTGCCAGCTGTTCATCAAGTAGTTGGTGAGTGTCTGGTAGACGCAGAATATGCCGACGCAAAAGTCCGCCACCGCCAGATTCGCCAGGAAGAAATTTGTGATGCTGCGCAATCGGCGGGAGAACGTCACCACGAAAATCACCATCAGGTTGCCTGGAACATAGAAATGTTCACGTGTCGCGTTAGTAGGGGACAGATACGTCGCTGGTGAAAGAAATACAAAAATACTATATGCATTGTTAACAATGTAATATGAAAAATGTCGAAAATTAATAAGTGTAAAGCTTTCGCTCAGTGATTTTTTTTTCGATACCTTTTCTTTATGACTCTTGATCAGAAAAGAGATTTTACGAATGCTCGATTATTTCGTAAAACTCATCAAAATCTTTATTATTTTGTTAACTGAAGCGTTGTTTTATGTATAAGAATAAAAATGTACAAATCGATAGACTTGCTTTATTATTTTATCATGATAGCGGGATTACGAAGAAATAAGTGCTTTTGTAGACAGAGAATGCTATCAATAATTCACGAACAGCAGAATTTGTTGGCGATGTACCAGAAACGACCTTAATCTACGAAACTGGTTATTAAAAGCCAATCTCTTAAATGATTTGGCAATTCGTTAAATTATTAAGATTTTTCAGCTGCTGTACTGAATTGGATTTTTCTCTAAGTGCTTTAAATAATAAATAGATATTACTTCTAAATTGAATGCGTGCGAAACAGGAACTAAATTATCGCACTATTTTGAAGAATATGCGAAAAGCTTTATACATACGTTCGAATGTCAGTAAGATGAAAAAATACTATTGGAATATAAAATAATAAGATTTTTCTTCAATTAAGCTTTATATGAAGATATATTGCTTTTTTTCTTATAATTGTACATACAATGTACATGTAAGAATTTATTTTATTTGTGTTTCAAAAGTAATTTCGTACATTTGCATAAACAATTTAACAATAAATTTAATGATTAAACTTAATAATTGGTTTCTAGACACAAAATAGCGATTGAAAAAGATTATCGAGAAGAGAAAATAAGAAAAGTTGTTATAAATCGTTGAAATGAGTCGAAAAGAAAGTTCTCGATAGAAACACTCTTCAATTATTTGCCGCTGTTACCATCCTGCTTCAACGTAATCTCCTTTAAGCGTATTCTGTGTAAACTACAATATTAATGTATAAATTATGCGACCAAATTGAAATTGAAGTGTAATAAAACAATCTCCAATTAAAATCTATTACCGTTCGGTTTGAAAATCTTAATAACTTCTAGCTAATGGATTATTAAGCGACCACGAAAAGATATAATAACGCAATAATACTGTTAGCAGACGCTTCAATCCTGTAACCCCGTAAGTGCTTTAATGGCGTATGCAACCCACATGTGTTATAATTTATTGACAAGATTTACCTGCTCTTATACACGGCACGAGGTATGCATATCGAATGTGGACAATGTCATTATCGGAGATAAAGTGTGTTACGAAAAAAAAGTTATATCTAATATTAAATGTAATTTTATGTCAATTTAAGATCTCCGTAACGTTAATTTGAAATTAACTTTGTCAAACACTTCAATTTGTTATTAAAACGATCAAGATTTTATCTTTTATTCTCATTTTTTTTTAATTCATCACGACTCGAAAGCTTGTGGATATTTTTATTTGGTTAGTTATATGCATAAATTTCGTCTTTTATAGAACATCCAGTATGATCTTTTTTCTAATTTTACTTTCTAGCTCATGTACAATATAATTTTGGTATTGGGGTCAATTTCTTTTATATTCGTATTTCATGTCTGAATCTCGCAGCGACAGGACGCTGGCAGCGGGCATCGCGTCTCATCCCTCCGCAAATTTCTTTACGGAATGTCATCCTTTGTTCCTCGTTTCCGCACTTGAGACCGTTGCAAAAGCAATGTTGCTCCGGTTAAAGGAGCGCGCGTCACGAAGGCTGCATAAAATGCAGAAAATGAGATGGCATGAGCTGAGACGAAAGGCTGTTGTTGCTGGTTTTATGTGCCTCACGCGCACCCTATTATTCTTTAAAGAAGGAAGAGCGAAAGTGAAACATTGATAATAAAACTTGTCGCAATCTATTAAGTTAAAAAGTTTGTCGTATTTTCGTTGCTTGCCCCAGGTCTTTGTCCGCGAAATAATTCGCACGTCAATATATTTTACGCGCAAATGACGGACCTTTGAAACTCCATCCCTTAAATCATAATATTGTTGAGGAATGAGAATGGCAATTTGCCAGTTCAAGTTTGGGAAACTAAGAGGCCGCAGTCTCACAGCTCATTATGAAAAGGCGGAGGAACGGACGACTAGAGTGAAAAGTTTCGGCGGTTTCTCGAAGTTGAAAATTATATACCGGACGCGACAAAATGGACTTCGCGTTTCAACTTCCATAT
This sequence comes from Vollenhovia emeryi, assembly GCF_000949405.1. Lineage (NCBI taxonomy): Eukaryota > Metazoa > Arthropoda > Insecta > Hymenoptera > Formicidae > Vollenhovia > Vollenhovia emeryi. The sequence goes on along the minus strand of NW_011967242.1, from coordinate 2,499,940 downwards.
TTCTCCGCTTCGCCCTCCTTCCCTCCTTCCACAATCGCTTTAATCCCTCTTACTTTCCCTTTCTCCCATGAGATGTCGTTCGCGTACAATAAAAGGGCATAGAACAGTGAGGTATCTGCGACAAATAATCGGAGGATTTAAGACGTTGTTGGCATTATCTGAGCAATCCGCAGTGATAAATTATAATAGGATTTGAACGTGTTTTCTCCGGATCGTAAATCGATTCGCGGAATTCATGACTTACGCCTGCAATCAATCTTATCGATAACGAGCCACTTGCATTCAAACATTTTAATTTCAAATACGTGTCGGATTTATCGTTGTTTGACCGCGACCGCTCGGATTTACATATTGATACCACGGGAATACGATATTCAGCATCAGACGAGAGATACTTGAGAGCGGAAATACTTTTTTTCGGCTATAACCGAAGGGGGAAATCGCTGGCCAAAATCGTGTTTGCCAATGCCCGCTAATGTCCAGTGGGCACTACTTTATCTTATTTTATCTTATTTTATCTTTATATTGCCCCAGCAAGGCCTAATGTCCAAACTAATGCTCACAAAATGCCTAGTAATGCCTGGTAATGCCTAGTAATGCCCAGTAATGCCGCAAATCTGTACATTATAATGCCCTCAGGGGTTTCCCCTTCGGCTATAACTAATTAATTGTTTGAAAACATTATTATATTCACTTATTAATTATATAATTTACATTTAATACAACATATGCAAGGAAAGAGCCCACAATTCACGAAAGATTTATAGGTTAAAAAGTTAAAAATGTTCATCATGTCGATAAACCGTGATCATGTCTTAAACGACGGATCATCTTTATGATCACATTTTACTCAAGATTTTATGAATGACGCTCGTGAACCGCGTTTGACGGTGAAAAATTATTTGCGTGCATTTTTCCTTCAACTTTGATGAACGAATTTAATTTTGCGACGATCCTGAAGATGGTTTCGACGTACTGGCTTTCATCGTTCTGTCAATTTTGCTTTTATCATATAAGAACTGCAATTTAATTCCGACGTAAGATCTAAACTCAATGGTCTCGATTGAAAAACACTTTTCTTCTTTTTCAGATTCCTCTTATTATTGCGATCGGCAACGACGCACTGATCCGGATTAGGAAATAATTACGAAAATTCTTAGTCGTAATTTATTGAGCATTTTCTTCATTTGGAGTGTCCTCGATTCCTTTTAAACGTAAATTCTTCAATTTATTCAAGATGTTTTTCGCAAAAACATAACGACAAAGTATTTCTATTAAATATGAGATCAACGTTAATTTTTCTTCAAAAAAGTATTAAAATACGTATAACTTTCCAACTAAGAAGGTCGTCAAAATTTTCAAATTTTCATTTTTCAAATCGCTTTGAAAAGTAAGGTACGCTCCGCGGACTTCGTGTTTGTCTCGTCTAGCGTGTTTGGTGTCACATTAGTGCGACGTCACGTCTTCGAAAATCTATAGATCAATAGCGCAGGTCGGAAATTAATTACGCAAAGGAAGAGGAACTTTATTTTTCAAAAAGTCCGCTTCGTTTGCGAAGGGACTGAAGTGGCACGTTTAAAAATTAATCTTTAAATACGTGGCTTAACGCAGCGTCCTTCGAATATAAAAGTACGATTATATTCCTGTAAATTTGCATCTAAAAGACAAGAGAGGATCCTTTAATTGAAAAATTATTTACGTAGTCGGAAAGTAAACTCTATAGCTATACTTTGACAACAAGATTCGTAAGATGACTTTTCGACGATCCACAATAAATCGACGTTATATAATAAAATTAAAGAAGAATAAAATTAATATCGATTTTTCGATGAGAGTGGGAGAGGAATCGTGATATTGACACATTGGGTCGAAAATCGCGTGTACAGATTCGATACAAATGATATAGGAAATACCGAGATTACAAACTCAATAAAGGTCATTTTGCAGCAGCACGTATTTCCGTAATATGTACTTGTCGCCAATATTCTCAACGTCGGACACAGAGTCGACTGGCTGACTATCAGAAATAAGGACCCAAGTTAACGTCGCAGGGGAAATTAATCGACTTGCAAGTATGCTCAGGTTACAAGGAGAGACAATTCACGACTGATATTATGTGGATTTGAAAGGCATTGCTTGGGCAAATCCGTGCGAGAAATTCAAATCGTCGCGCGAGCTAAGACGTCATTCATTAACAATCTGGAACGTTGATGGTCATGAAATAAAAAAATTTTTCTTACCAGATAGAAAATATATCTACCTAAGGAGTACCGGGTGATTTAAAAGTGGATAATACAAAATTAAATTGCAGTAGGGAAAAAAATATCTTAACGAGATTATGAATGATGCATAATTTCCATGGAAAGAGTCTCATCAGAACATTTATGTAATGGTCTTAATTTTTTATATGAGCGCATTCGTTGCATCTCGTTAAGGTAGTTTTTCCCTATTGCAATTACGCAAGACTACCGCTATGTAGCGAATTAATATTGCGTGTTTTTCGGCCCCGCAACTTTCGTCGTGACTTATTGACGCTACGTGACAAAGAGTTTTTGTCTTTCGGTGGTTATTTTGTTTTATTTACTCTTGTCGATGTTTTCAAACTTCTCCATCCCGGTACTTTTGCGGATTAAAAACGAAGTGCCTTCGAAATATTCATTTTTTCTCCTCGATTACGTGTAAAGTTCGGAAAAATTATTGAGATATATACCAAAATCCTCAATTTTATTTTTGCTTAATGGATTAAATCAAACTGTTAATAAAATTTTCTATTTTTGAAAAAATATTGTCAACTTCACAGTGGCAAGGATACTCGTACTTTTTCTTCGATTATACGGGGTGTCGTACCAATTAATGGCTACTGGATCGTCAATGAATATTTATTGCAACTTTACGGCCAGGGGAGATGCGTTATATTATACAACACTTCAGACTCGAGCTCTTGTTGTATAATATATTCTCTTTTTGTCGCAAAAAATTTGAAACAAACTTTGTCCACGTTCGATTATACATGCTGTATCACTTTTAACGTCTGACGCATGCCGAAAGAGGATAATAATCGCTACATTATCGAGTCGGTTTTGACGTTCTAATTTTAATATGACACAACGGAGCACGGAAGCTGCGTCTCCCGCTAGGGAAAAGTTTGAAAGATTAACGATCTAACTTTTATGAATAATTAACTGCATCGTTGCACTCTACACGTATGCGGTTTAGAGTATAAAATGGATAATTCCGCCAAGTCCTGTTAGACTCAATTCTATTCCAGTTTGAAATCCATAAGTTATTAAATAGTTGATTATTTCCGACAGCGTATTATTTAATTGCCATTTATTTGTTGCCTGCAGCCTATGATATTCTGTTTGAAATGATACTCGATATGTTATAGGCTAGTCTCTGCTCTGGGGTATGTACGAATAAATTCCTCGTGGGTATGTACGAATTGCGCATGCATTGCAATTGCTCTGTTCACTTTTTAACGAGTTTTTCAATCAACCGCCTTCGGCGCGCCGTGAGCGGTACATGTTAGATGTACACGTGTTTGGCCTTCGTATTTGCGTATAAATTCAAACAATATTCGACATCGATTCAAATTCGTGTTTAGTTGGACTTTATTGCGAGGCTGCCCTATGTCGTGCGTGCGTAAATTGATCTTTTAAGTGGATTCTGTCGCAAGCGAAGTCATCCTGTTCGTAACAAAGTCGTTAACTCTACAAGCTACAATATCCACTTACTCGTCGAACAAAGTTTGCTTCAATTTATTCGTTGACAGAGAAAGGCTTTAATGAAACCGATCGTATCTAAAATTAAAGTATATTAATGACATGTGTGCATATTGACATTTACTTGTCGAACAAAGTTGTTTAAATTTCGATACAACATACAATAAGAAATTTCTCGTGAAAATTTTTGAACGTTGAAAAATGGAATCTACTGTCTCAAAAACGAAACACGTGACGTTATTAATAAAAATATAATGTATAATTATAATATATTGTTGCCAAATTGCTAATTTTTTAAATCTTTAACTCCTTCACAGTATGGCGAAAATAACGCGTTTGTGCCATCACTGTGTGCGTAACAAAAAAAGGTTCTTAAATTTACATGACGATTTTAATATCAAAGTTGCAAAAAAGATTTAATCTTTTTTTGAGACGCGCATGTATGCGTCATAGTGAAGGGACGCACGAGAAAAAGAGACTCATTGATTAGAATATATTACATTTAATCTCACATGTTTCGTTTTCCAAACAACAGATTTGCGGAGAGATGCGCGGTAAGAGGTGACATTATTATTACCACACAGACGGTACTTCCGACTTGGAGAATTTCGCAAGAAGCATTTCCTTATCGTATTTCACGCCGGGACCTTTACTTTCCAACGGTTCTTTTCGTCACGTCGGCTTGTACGTATGCAATTTAAGTTCGCGAAAAAGCTTTGAGCATCCTTCCGTTTGATAACACGGTCGCCTTCTTCACGTTCTCGTAGAAGCGTCGCGAGAAATTTATTTATTCACGTATCTGTGCGAGCACACGCAGCTGTTAAAGCGAATGTACCGAGTTTGCGGTTACCCGTCGTGAAATTGTGGCGCAGCTGTAAGAGGCGAAGCTTCTTTAGTGAAAAATTCTTATAATTCGAGACAATAGAAAAGAGATTAAATTTATGAAAAATGACAGCCGCCTTCGTTTACTTGTGTTATTTATTCTTAATCGCAAAATAAGGTTCTATTTACTGCAATTGTTTTCTATTTTGTTCTCTATAGGAGCTCCGTGGAGAAATATAAACTTTTACTACTTGATAAGTGAGATTACTCGCAACATTAATCCTTCTTAACTTAGAGAATGTAAGATAGTGTAAGATAGTGACAAGCGTTAACTTAATCCTGTTCTTTCTATCCTGCTTATTGCATAAGATCTCGGTACGGGACGAACACGAAATACGAGTATACTGTCGCCATTTAACTACGGGATAATACCATTAGAAAGATGATACTTCTGTACTAAGAATAATTCACGACGTGTTCTAATGAATTATGCAGAAAGCATCCACACAAGTTTACGTATTCAATTGCATAAAAGGATTGAATAAGACATAATTGAACTAATGTTTCGATAAAAGCTTTGTGTTGTTACAATTGTATGATCTTAATTGTTTTATACTGAAGGTACTTTTATTGCTAGACACACGAGTTTTGCATTGCACTTGATATTTGCGATATCGCAATGTAGGTGAAATAAACGCAAGCGGTACAATTTATATTGTATGACATTCAATTTCTCGTACATCCATCTCTTGACTTAGAGTCGTCCTTTCCCAGAAAATATATCGAGAAAGGTTACAAGCCTCAAATTTTAACATTAAACATTTTTGTAAGTAAAATTGGATATTTTTTTACGTCAATTTTATATTCAATAAGAAACGAATTTTTATTCTCTGTGCATTTATAAAATTATTTTTCTAAATATCTTCAATTGTTCAATCGCTCGTAATTTAAAATCAATCCCTTGAAATTTTTGTTAAAAGAGAACCGATTAGTTAAGGAATTTTTAGATGAACGATGATTTGCTATCTATTCTAAGGCACTCAATTACCCCCCCCCCCCCAAAAAAAAAACATCCATATGACATTAAACATTGTTACGTCTTACGCATTAAATGAATAGAATTTCAATGTAACTTTGTTATATTATAACTAAAATTGAGCGATTCTACGAATTTATTTATTCAATGTATAAATACGAATTCTCCGTGTTAATAACTCCCGGAGTTCTCTATGTCAATAACTTCTTGTTTAGAGAATGGATATTAGTTCTATCATCCCACTGAATACATATACGTAAAACACTATTGCCTAATGAAAATTTTGTCCAAAGCTATTACAGTTGCATGAATAATTTTACAGAGGAGGCTACAAATGCCTAAATAAATAAATCTCATCTGAGAAAGAGAGAGGGGGGGCGGGGGCGGAGGAGGAAACAAGGAGGATTTGCTTGGTATTTTCGTCGGAAATAATATATTTGCCGAGTAAAGTCAGAGTACGAGACCACAATGTCCAATTTGAGAATATTCAAACGTTTGCATCACACTGTCAGTTATTAATCTCAAAATAAAATCTTTTAATTCATCGGAGAGAACGTAGAAATTCTATGAAGAAAAAAAATTATTAGTATTATATCACGAGAGATAAGGAACGTTTGTTACAAAGATTACATTACGCGGCAGAAACGCATTTGGTTCCTTCGTCAAAAATGATTTCTGAAACATACAGTTTTAGGACCGTGTAACACGTTGCCTTTACGTAAACGCGCGATAACGTAAGACTTAAAAAATACGACGATGCAACCAAGTAAGTAGCACCTGCACGGTTCGTCCATCGAGAACTTCCGGCGTGGAAACTTCAATTTCCCGACTATCTTGGTGGTTTCACGTGAAGTACGTAGCAATGATTTATCTGGGGACCGTAAAGTAATTCTACTTTCGCGCGAAAAACGCTTTACAGTCTGGCAGTTCAACAATGTTGGGTGGAATACCGTGATATCGAAATACCGTAAATAGCTCATACCTGTTGATATAATGCCACGATATTAGATGAGATTAACATATAAATTGTTGCGAACAGATTCCTAATTTAAGATCGTTATACAGAAAGAGTAATTTTTATTTCTGTTATGGCACAGTGTTATTATTGTTCGACGATAATGCATGCTTTAATAATAAACTAATTTTTTAAGTTGAATAATTGAAATTTTTGATATCAGATGCAAACAAGATTTCTTTTCGGATCGCAGTTCCGACGAGTACTACGTACTTGTAATACGAACCTTACGATTATTATGATAACTAGCTTGCCCGGTTATCTATTCGTAAACGCATCAAGATATGATTATTTCTTAGAAACATATTTCGCACTATTTATTTATCTCGGACTGGAACGATAGTATATTATACGGTATTTAATTAAAATTCATGTAACGAAACATTGCGAAAACGTAAAGTTAAATTGCTATATTTTTGTGTTTTTCCTAACTTAAGATTTTTTAGTCTCCTTCCTTTATATTTCAACACAATGTCTGTCAGTGTCCGGGCGAGAAATACGACACTAGAAATACCGTTCGCTAGATATTCTCTGTCGGGAATTACGGGTCGGTGCCCTATTCCGTAGGATATCGTTAACGCAATCCCAGACAGACACTGGAGAATACGAACGAGCCCTCTGTGCTAAATAGGACATTCCTGGCAGTTCCCGCATGCTTCAGCACCTATCTGCTGACAATGATCGCATCTCGTTAACTCGGCTAGTTTCAATTGAATGCCAATAACAAAAAGAGATAATGTGTAACCGGCAAATACGCATACTTTCTCAGACACTTGGCTGTTACGAACGAATCCGTTAAATTATTCTTAAAAATTGAAAAAGCAAAATTGATTTCGGATTTTAATTATTAAGTAGCATTGACTTCGTTTTATTACCTAGAATTTTTCTCATCTAAGTGCTATTCCGTTCATTTGTTGTCTATCTGAGGACCGTTCGTACGATTTTACCAGATCAATCTTTAGAAATAAAATAAATTTACAGAAGATACTGTACGAAAATGTACATGATGTAAGTTCTTTTAAGTAAAAAATGAGTAGAAAAATGGACGGAAATCAAAGTCGGAAATAATAATTATTATTCCTCAAATACGCGATTTGTTTCCTCGTTGTCTCATAATGATCGAGCACTTCATTTAACGGTAGTTTCACTGATATCAAACCTATTGTCATAAACGCGAATACAATTAAATTTAATGAGTTGCCTTCGTTATAAGTATCCTTCGTCTATATTCTTACATTATTTGAAAGCAATAAATAAAAGTTGAGCAATGATGAACGATAGACTCTTCTAGTGATAGGTTCTTCAAACAGTAATTTATAAAATAAAAAGTTGTGAATTTTGCCAAACCTATTAATTACTAATAAGTACAAATATATTCCTAATTACATGCGTATAGTTTATGCAGTACTTGTAAAATAATAAGATAAACGAACGATTCATCAGTTAGTTTGTGAAACTAAATGTCATAATTTATGTAAATTTATACTATTTTGTACATAATAAATCTTCCTCGACAGCTAGTCAATTGCTTTCGTGTTTTTCACCGCTGTGCATCTACATAAATATTGCAATTTTCTCAAAATTAGAAGATCTATATTCGCCATAAATGTTTCGAGAACTTTAAACATTTCTCATCGGACAAAGAGAGAGAAGCCACACAGTAAAGACGCGAAATAACCATCTCGAGTGACAGTAATTTATTTGCGACAAACACTAACGTTAAGTAAGTTATTATATCTAAAAGTTCTTAATCTAAAATTCAACTTGCTCTATGATTCCATTTAATCGTCGTTAAGCTAAATTTATTATCAGTAGGGGTTACTGCGTTAGAATATATTAAATCGAGATTTAATATTCCCCCAGGATATTTACTTCGCGTATCAAAAAGCAGCAACCAATAAATAGGGGAAAAGTAAATATTGTATGAGCTATTAAAAATCACATGCATACTACAATAGAAACATGTGCATCAATTTTTGTTTTTAAAATATCTATACGAGGTTTTCGGGTTACCGTCCTTTATTTAAAGATGGATCGAAGATAATTTATTAAGGCTACGTGCTCCTTTTTTCGAAGACCGAATTGGCACTGGCATTGTATTATTCATAATCTTTGCCGTTAAACGGTATTAGTGTAATCCGAGAGATAAAAGTCGACCTCTGCGCCATGAAGAGAAAGAAATGACAATCCGTGATTTAATATCTCGTACAAAAATAACAAAGCAGAAGATTTATCGCTATATATTTCTCGTTTTACTCACAATTTCTCGTTTTACTTCTGAGCTTCTTATTAATAAAATTTCTATTCTTCTCTCGCTTCGTTTAATTTTTTATTTTTCATATCGCACGGCCATTGTGTCCCTTCGATCGATCATTTTCTCACCTCGTTTACTTTCTCTGCGAAGAATAAGAAAGAAGGTAAAAGAGAAAAAATAAAGAAAGAGATAAAAGGACGGAGAATATGGGACTAGTTTAGAAAGTCCCATAAATTCTTCACTTGCAAATAGTTAATATTATAAATAATTCCACCGGCTGTTCACAAAGTTTGCGATTGGTGAATGCATTTGCACGTGCATATGAACAGGTAAATATCTATGTGGTGAAAGCAAAGTTTCGGGATGCACCGACCGCATTTTCCATAGTTATTCGCAAAATTGCACGTCCGTATTTTACCAACTCTCTGGTTTCACTTATCGCTTCTTTTTATTGCTCCCATTCTTTTTGTCTCTCTTCCTTTATCTTCATTTTATATTGTAAAATTTATAGAAGAAAGGAAGATTAGTATCTCATCATATTTTAGTACTCATTTATCTATTTATTTACTGCAACGTTCAAGTTTTCTTAAAATCGAACTTATTGCACTACAGACATTTTTTAATCTTTCAATATTTGTCAAGGATTTACATCTGACTCCGCAAACTCCCTCTTTGAAGGCGCCGCCTTCTTGCACACGCCACGTTCGCTAATAACTTGTATCAGTTCCGTTCCAAGGACTTCTTTGTATGCGCTACCATGCGCGTTTCTATTCAATAAATATTCATGGCGTGTAAAAATGTGTCTTACATTCGTTGTTGACCATCCTCAAACAGGTTAATATTGTAGATTATGGGCCCAGAGAGAGTAAAACGCCCACGGTAATTGCTATAACGTTTAGATAACATCACAGCTTATTAAACGCACAGTGAGCTCTTGCGTCTGACTGGCTTATATTATTAAATCTATAAAAACATATACGAAAATGCGAAAATCGTATATACCCTTCGTACTAGCGATCGCTTTAAGGTGGTACTGATTGTGAAATAATCTACTAACTCTGTTTTATTAATTGTAATTAGTTAAATAATTTAGTTAAATCATTGTAACAAAATTGAGTTTAATATGGAGCGCAAGCCAAAATTATACGCACTACAAAATCAGGAAGAAGACAATTACATTTTATAAAAGAGCGTTGTAAGACCGATAGAAGAGACTTCGTCAGAGCGGTACCAGCGTCCACCTTATCTCAACCAACTTGCTAATCTTCTATAAACAGAGGACTACCATACCACATACCAAAGGATCCATCCTTGATATTTCAACCTAACAAAGTAGTTTAACGCAACAACGCAATTTCCACGAATCTAACCACCCAGCCAAAGATATAAGAATCAACTACCACCGCTTGTTCTCTGCTGGAGCATAGTAGTCTCTCGACCATTTCACTGTAAAGTTCTTTTCGAGTGACACGCGTATTTGGCGTCTTTTTGAAAATCTTTTTCGTCAACTACATCTCCAAACCCTTGACGAAGAAACTAAGGAGCATCGACGAAGCTTCGAGCCACGACAGATCAGGGGGAAATAAGAAGAAGACCGAACACGAGGATGAACCGCTACATAGGAAGTGACGGGTGCAAAGCTAAGATGCTTGCCGAAACTAAGATACTGCTAGAAATCTCATATTCATTGTCGATCACCTTTAGATAAGGTAATGCATGTGTAATAAAATTTTCTACAAAGAATTTAATTTTTGCTGATATAGAATGAAGTTTCTACTTATAGAAGCACTTGTCACTAAAATTTAATATCGTGAAAATTAAATATTTTTTATAATCGTTCATTTAGCAATAAGTCTCTTCATTTCGTGTATACATTTATAATACTTTGGCGGTTATTATTTTTCATTATATTATGCCCTTTTAGCCTTTTGTTACTCTTTTATAAATTGTACATGTTAGAATATAAATAAATACAAATATTTTTTCGATGCCTTATAAAAATTACTATCTATTTGCATTGCGACTACCGTTGAGTTGCAAATTTATTCACGGATCAATAAACCAATATGTAGAAAAGTCTCGTATCGGGCAAATTGACGGGAAAGATAAACAAAAATAAAAATTCGTAACGACAAAGAGGAAACCACGTCACGAATGCAATTTGCGAAATGGAGAAGTCGCGAGTGTTAAAGATGAAATATGAAACAGGCGATATTAAATTCGGAAAAAGCGATATTTTAGGACTAAGGACAACAATTTACGATAACTACACAATATGTTTTTCCACTACATTATATTAAACGTTTGAAGAACAAAATAAATGGCATTTCTAGGCAAAGAAATCAAATTATTTGCGAGAAATTCTGAATTTTACTAAGCCGTTCTTTTCACATCGCAGTTATTTGTGCGCATCTTTACTACGATTATGTCTGTTAAGTATCCACCGAGGATTAAATTTCTTTTTGTAATGGAGGAGACACACCATCGTTTCATAGATACTTTTCTAATAATTCTAATTTTGAATTTATCTCAGGACTTGCCGATTATACAAACTTTTTGATGATGTAGTAACTTTGCCGGATAGTTGTGTACGTGACACTAATCGGAAACTGTTTCATGTTTTACACCTACCGCCGGAGGGTCTTCGAGCGAAATTTTGCCGGAGCAAAATATGAATTTACATAGCGCTATCGTAAAATCGGTTGAAAACATTTATAGAAACAGAGGATAATTTAAATCCCGTTGCTATTCGACCTCTTTCACTGCGCATCTGCGCATGCTGCAATTATTTAATCCTATAACATCCCCCCCTCCTCCCGACATTCTGAGCGAGATCCAATCTGTTTCGCCTGGAAAATCGGAGATAATCAGGTCGTGAGGATCGCCAGATAACGGAATACAAATTTTCAAGACAGCAGGAATAATAATTGCTCTTTACTGTAAAGCGATAGATAGATAACTTTATCGATTCCTTATGGGATTACAAGACCTTCCCGTTGCAATTGTCATAACATGAAAAGCATAAAAACAAGAGAAATTGATGAATCTAGCAACTGTTCTTGTTTAACATAAATCGAAAGCTTATTTTAATAATTCATACAATCTCTTATTCTAATATTTTAGTGATGGAAGCGTCAGTAAACGTAAAAAAATACAAGAAAATAAACCGAGAAATAAGAAGTAAAATAAGTGTTAAAAAGCGTAATTTAAAGATAAAAAAGTGGTGTTACTTTTTCGCGGAAGTCTCCACCCTTCGCTATTTAACTGCTTTTATTTGCGTATTATGCGTAATATAGCTTCTTCGCACGCTATGTAATAAAATAATCATGTGTCATGTGTATACATGTACTGTATATCTACCGCGGCAGAGAAATAATGTTCGCACGTTAAACTTTCCGTGTAGTTTCGATTCCCGTGAAAGCGAGGTAGGCGACGAAAACTTTTCTCAGTATCAGTAAAATATATCGATAGAAAATATTTCAGATTGACAATATTTTCAATTAAAACAAACTGGAGTTTGCAAAGTCTTAGTTTATACGTGTTTATAAAAAGCTCTATTTTTTATTCCGAAGTTACTGTAGTTTACTTAGTTTGCTCAAGTTAGTAGTTGCCTTTCCGTTTTAGGTAAGTTAGGTTTGTACAGACACCTTAATATTTAAAAATCAATATAACGCCATTGAAGAAAGATCAAAATAAATTATAAAGAAATTTATCTACTTTTATAATTTGAACATAATTTGCAATTAAAACGAAGGAACAATATTTAAGTTCTTTTACGCCTCAAAGAATAATTTGTAAATTTAACAAATTAAATATTTCTTTTGCCTACATTAGTTCTGCTATTTAGTTATCAACAAAATCAGACAGTTTCTGTTAATAATTTGTACGTAAATGATGACGCATCTTGTAAGCGAATTTGTAATTATTTTAACTACAGTTTAATGTTAACTACAAAATAATGTCACAATAATTTATAAGCTGAGTTAGGCAGAATTCATTAATTAAATTAACGAATGCTAGAGAAAGAGCAATTTCTTGAGAGAGAACTAAATTGGAGTAATTGATTACCAACTAAATAGAGTAATACTGTAACGCAAGTCGCATTTTTCTACAATGATAAATGCTGCTAAAAAAATCAACGGACAGAAATTTCAATATTTCACGGAAATTTCTCAGTTAATTTTTCTCATGTTCGGAGGAAAAAAAACTGATGTATGCGCGTGTGTCCGATGACCGTCTGTGGTACTTGTCCAATAAGTGTCTCCTGTTCAGTAGATCACCTATTTCTGTCTCTGGCACAAGAGTCTTCTTCATCGACATGATGCCACATAGCGGCACATTCTTTCAAGAAATTGATTTTCCTTATGATGGCAGAATCCACATCCTTTATTTAACGCAAGCTACGTGACGCGCTATGTGTGTTTTTGTGACAAATATCACAACGTATATCATCACGCAATGTATATCATGCAACATACATATTTTACGATCGATAGACGCTACGGAACTGTACACTGAGCGTTATTAAAGTTTTCTACTTCCGGATTGGGCGTTTCTGAATCGATATCATACCTAGACATTTTATTCCTTATATGGCTGTTGATTAAAAAAACCCGAAGATATATTTTATCGATTATTGTATACATATAGCTTGTATTCGATTTTTAACAATGTGTTCCATTTATTTGTGTCCGTCGGAAGTTTAAAAATCTCAGATTAATGGATATATATTTCAAGACATGATGCGTTAAAATTGAAAATATCTAATATAAAAGCCCAGAATACTCAATTTCTCGTGTGTCCTCATAATAGCATATTGCATAGGATTTGCATGCACAATATACTTCTATCATCGCTTTCCCAAGAAAGCTTTTCTATGCCAATAGCAGTTATCGAATAAATATCCATCTTAGAGAGCCGCTTGCGCAGTTCTCCATCTATAATAAATTTTCGTAAATTCGACGCGACTCCAGCAAAGGTGGATTCGGTTGAAAGTTGAGATTCACGAACCCTATTCGTTTCTTATCACCTTTTCTTTTCTTTTTCTTCAAGAATGCATAGCGAATTGTATAGCACGATCAGTGCTTATCGATGTTTCGAGAGATGAAAGTATTGATTATTATAAGAAAAAAAATCATGCAAAAATATTTATAGTGTTTTGAGTATAAAATAAATAAAAAGATATAGTTTTTTTCTAATATTTAATGCTTCAAAATTAACATCTTTTCTATAATGGCAAGATGTGGAAATTAGTTAAGTTCAAATTGTTCGAGTATTCGACGCGCACTCTGCGACTCGCATGTGAAAATCGCGCGTTGCTCGTGTCTGACACAAGACAATAGGATCCAACTTTGCAACTTGTCTTGCGCATCCCAGAGAACCGAGAGAGAACCGGCAGATTCGAACAGTTCTACAATTACGCGAAACTAGCGTATAAACTTCTTTCAGATAGTGACGGATAGTAACACATACCGAAACAAAACGGTCCTTTCTTATGTATCATCCTGTACACATGTGTATAGTCAGCATGATAGATTTATGATTGCGGATGGAAGTGCTGACGACTCTTGTGACAATTGTGCAGATCGCACTCGATTGTTGGGAAAAAGGAAGGGAGAGGCTGTTGCTGAAATATGTATTTTGCGGATTCACGGCATGCGACAGATGCGTACCACTATAAATCTCGCAGCGTGTACGTGCGTCCTGACAAACGCGAATATCTTTCACCGCCGAGAGATTATCCGTCTTCCTATAGAAACATTATTGAAAGCGTTGATCTTGAAAAATTTTTCAAGTTTTCTACACCCCGCGGGATATTTTCTAGTTGCACATCACGTTTGTATATGTTTAAAAAGAATCGGAAAGTTAATTCGGCCTCTCAAATAATTGCGATGTATTGCGATAATTTTATCGCACACTGAGCCATCAGCATCGTGTTCGAATTCGGAAAGAAATGGCAGTAATATCACTGCCATTATTGCCATTTTTAGAAAATTATCTTTTGTCTTCAACTTTCTATAATGTACGACAGTGTACATTTATGTTAAGAACTCTAAGATATTGCTATATAAATAATAGGATCATTTTTCAGTTTCTTCGACAATTCTTCTATTGAATCATTTTTAAGTTCCTTGCAAAAAATTCACGCTTTTAATCGAAGAGCAGAATTAAATTTCCGACCGAGTTTATTTTAAAATATTGTACATGTCCAAACCATACTTTCTGTAGAAAAGAAAAAGAAAATGAAACATTATCAGAGACTGAAGTTAAATATCCCAAGTTTAAGTCGTGCAGTGTCCGTGTTAGAAGTCGCGTGGTCAGCAGAACGTGGTAGTGACATGTGAACAGTCTTATCGCTCGTAGAATGTTCCTCGGACACACCGCATTTCTTTTTATTCGGCTGCAGATTGGAGAGAATTTTTTGGTCTCGCAATATTATGACCGATGATCTATACCTCACGATTTAGTTCTCAACTGCGTACATCGTCAATGTATCGATAGCGATTGGCCCAGGACGAGACACACGTTCGTGCGAGTTAAATCACGTCTCACGAAAGAGCGATCTTGTTCTACTCCGTTTCGCACGAATATACGAGGTAGCACGAGAATGTAGCGTCCTCCGAATCCACAACGTGGATCCGATTATTCGGTCGCGTGATAACCAGAGGCGTTTATGTGGCTCAGGTGCATTACTGCGTTGCTTGCTTACCGTGAATTGTCAACTAATTGCTTGCTTACCGTGAATTGTCGACCTAATCGTATTATATTTCGAACACGCATGAAGAGTAGCGTGTTTTACATATAGAGAACTATATTGTTGATGAGAAAGATAAGGAAAGGCAAGTTTGAATAAGCCGCAACTGTATTCTGCAAAGGTAATAATATTAAATCGCGGAATTTTCATACAGTTATTCTTGATGAAAAATATCCGAAAGAGAAAATTAATTAACTCTAAAAAAAGAGTAATTATATGATACGTTCGTAGAAGCAAGAATTTCGAGAAATTTTCGCAGGACTATCCGATTATGTACAAGTTTTTAAAATGCGGTATGCAAAGCAAAAAGTAGCGTTAGATTAAAAATAATACACTCAGCATACTCTAAAAAGGAGTGCTTTTCAGCTTTGGTTGGACGAGCTTAGTGAGCCAAAACAGTGTTGAAATATCATTTTGCGGAAGCAGATGAAAGTACACTGAGAAAATAGTCTCTGAAAATTTATTTGTGGCATATAACGTTTATTTCACTGAAATAAACATTATATGCCTCAAATAAATTTTCAAACACTTTTCTCTCAGTGTAAAACGTGCGTCTCTTCCCTTATTGCGAAATCTCTGCCAGATACGATATTGATGTAATAAGAGAAAAGTAAAAATCGAAAGCACCGCGTCTTTTCCTTTAGAGAAACTTGATGAATTTTCAAATCGCGGGGTTGCAGCGGAAAAGAGCTACTGGGGTGAATATTCTAAAGTATAAGTTTGCTTATCGCTTATTCCCCTCCAGGTTTGTTGTCTATTTCTTGTATATATTCTCGATGATATAATGCACTGTTGATCTTAAATTCTTATCAAATTTTCAACCTTCGTGAGGTAAACTCGGGTAAACTTTATTCTACCTTCGTGACTCTCTTCGAGCTTTGATCCATATTGTCATATGCGTCTCTTGCATTTTACAATAAAGAATCAATTTAATATGTAAGTATTAAATAAAAAGTTTTACTGTATTTATAAATATATTGAAATTCGTGCAATCTGATTTAATTTGATTTTACTTCTCGTTGAACAATTTTCGTGAAAAATAAAGATAATTGCGGGGTATTTTCTTCCAAGTTTAGCGAGCTTATATGATAGAAAATAAGGGAAAAAGAGCGTATTTATGATAAAATAGTGATGAAAACTCTTTAAGAGACCAAGACTGAGGAAAAGATTGCTAAGGAGGTTCATTGTGTAGACAAAGCTGCCTTGAGACTGCATTCTAATGATAGATGTTAATAAATGAGAGAAAGTTTTTCTCTAGGAAAATAAGTGACATTAAACCAACAGAATTATTCTGTTTTGATGCTCTTGGATAGTACTCAGACGTAATAATAAGAAAATAAGCTTTTTACTTTTGTGTATAATGAGGAATTGGAACGTAATACTTGATGCAAAGAGAGAAAAAGGAGAAAAGAAGCGACGATTATTTACTTCGTTAATAATAAGACATACATGCGATTGGTTATTTGATGGATCAATTTTGTAATCGATATCAAGTGAGTCGCCGAATTCTCGTGACGCTAAAGATTATACATTTAGATCAGATAAGAGTCTAACTTCTCCAAGTTTTTATTGTTGAATTCAAAGCTCGTTTCAATTTATTCGCGTTTGCTTTAACTAACTTCGGTAAATTTTAAGAAGCGGTTACTTATATTTTTCATTTCAAATGCATTTTCTAGAACAGAAATTCTAAATTTTCTCCAATCCGATTTGTCTTTTCATCTTCTCACCACCAGTATGAATTAAGCAAAGTTCGCTTCAAGTTTTGCACATATTTTCAGGCGTAGTATCTTTTGGCAAGGCCTTGTCGCACGTGAATATCCTATTCAAAGCCTTTCCGTTGAATCGAGACTACAATCAGGTCTTAAGAGTATAAAGCAGCGAGGGCCCGCAAACGGGGGTTCTTGTCCACATGGACGCAGTAACCGTGTCCAGAATCGCGGATGAGCGTGAAATCGAACCTCACCGGTGGAAAATAGATTATTTTCAATTGTTGCCCGAAGAACGAATTTCTCCAATATTCTATTTCCTGCGACAAGTATTACACGGGAGATTCCAACCAACGGAACTCCCGAAGAAATATCCAGACGAGTTTCGCAGCTTTTCAAACGTGGATAACATTTCAATCAAGCCGGGACCGCGAGAGTCATGACACACACGAATTTCGCGGCGACTCATTATCGAATTAAATCGGAGTTGGGATAGTTTATGCAGTCGGCTTCTTTTAGTTCAGAGCATCATCACAGATATCTTTAGTTTGAACTCTCACTGCCGTTTAGCAGTGTAATTGCTCGCTGAAAAATTTTGAAACTCATCTGCAAACATTCTTCTTTTTTTTCGTAAGTGCACATACGTATAAAATTTCATATATTTTTATATACAGTATGTGCATATTATTTCTGATTATTCTGTTTACAAGTACATTTTTATTTACTATTAGATATATCATATAAAAGTTTTATAATGTATTAGTTTCTAAAATCAAAGCAGTGCTAAACGATAACTTTTGAAATATCGCAATTATAATTGCATTATAATGTTATAACGTAGTGGTTGAAACTCTGTTTTTCTCTCTTAAAAACAGAACAGAAAACTTTTGCTTACGAAATTCTAGCTCAAGAAGAGTTAATCCAAGTCCGAAATACCTCCTTAAACAGTAGTTGCAAAAGGCATTTGAAATAGATCGAACTAGAGAGTAGCTACTTTACGTCGAGTAGATGCTTTCGATGTAAAGAGGTAAATAGAACCACGTTTATATACAAACGAGTATCCCAACTCAATTACGTTCTTTACACCTGACTATGACCATTTTATTTTTTTCTCAATGATTAAGTTAGCTTAAAACAGCAATAGCAAAGTTCGCGTAATTAATTAGCGTTTCATTATTGTATTGATAAACAATGCGGCTATTTTAGATAGTTTAACATTGTTAAAATGTTTGTTTTGGTACATGGAAAACTTTGAATAATATTTTAATTAACGACTAGATAAAAAATTATGTCAACTGTTGTAGAGAAATCAACATCTTGTAGAAAATCAAGCGTTACTCAATTGGTAAATAATTCGTCAAAGGATTAGATCGTAAAGAATTATAGGTTTTAGGATATCAACGGTTTGATATTATAATATAATATAATTTAATATTCACTCATATTTAGTAATTAGCAAATAGAATAAATATTATATCATAATACAATCCGTATATAAACTATAATATTATCAAATAACCATTCTGAAGCAATTAAACACTAAAGATATACATATTTATAGAGGACACATTATTAATAATTCCATTCATATTTAAAATATTGAAATTAATACTTATGTATACGTAAAATATTATTTACATAATATTTACATTAAATACCATATATAATTTTTAATATGGCTATATAAATAAATGATTCTGCATTAACAAACATTAATCGGGGAATTCTAGTCTTTTTACCTCGCTTTTCACTGTATAGTAAAATCTGAAATTAAAACTGTTTGTCGAAAATTAAGTCAGATCTATTTTAAATTAAATTAAAGAACTTTCTAAGTAGTTTCCAAAAATATGTTTTTGGAAGCGTACATAGTAAAACGTAGTAATTTAATTGAAACGTAGTAATATGTAACGTGCGTAATTAAATAATTAAAAGTATCGTTAGATATATAAATTTATTGCGGATGTAACACATTTATTTCGAGAACTAATTGCATCAAGCTTGTTATATATTATTTTTACGTTTTCTCGTTTTAATTGTATTGGTATTTATTGTGAAATGTTATTTCACATGTACCAGAATAAACCGTACAGTTATTGTTCGCTATACAATTATTGGCCACTTGAATTTACGAATTGCCAATTAGGTTAATACTTTCGTTTACGTTGCATTTCGAGTTTCTCTATTCATGCCAGATCGCGTGTGTCTATATAAAGGAAATTGTAAATCATAAGCTTGTATAATAAATCCGCAGAAATAATTGGTAATCCGCATAAATTCCCATGTATCCTCATTATATGTTAACGAGAGAATTAATAGACGTAAATGTGTAGTTGTAATAAACCAATTATTAACAATTTATATTTAATAATAATCTATTTGAAACGTTTGCAAAAACAAAAATATTTATTTATATTTCGTATATTATGTCAGTTTCAACACAAAAAAAAGTGTTCTAACTCCATCTGTAAGAAATGTGACTGAACATTCTGCACATGAGTGCTTTTTTCACTTAACAATGAGCATGGAGTAACATTCCGTTTGATGAGGCCTTTTAAACGACATTGGAACTATCAGTCTAGAAAATTCGTTTCAATCAAGGCAGCTCGATTTGTTCGTTTGGTCGTCATGCGATTTACGAAATAAAAAGAAGTCAGAGGAGCCGACGCTTGGCGAGTACACGAAATAAAACGAATGAAGAAAAGGGAAAAACAAATTGAAATTTCAGCGTGTAACAATCACGCGTGCCCACTGTCTGGGATTTAGCGTACAAACGACCCGTATTTGCATTTCCGGCTACAATAGAATGCATACAAGATGATACATTCAGGCATTCCGCTTGGAATAATTGGACTAAAGAATAATTGTCGATGACACAACACGGAGATTTGAGATAATGACGGATAACGTGATCCAAAGTTAATGTTCAAATTATCCTCAATGCCGTTTTGTCAGCTATTATTTATTATTTAAGCGTTATTAATTTCCATGTATTTGCTGAGAAAATTTGACTCCAGATTATTTCGAAACGATAATGAAAAATTCCGAAAGTTTTATATAATATATTAAAAAATTTAATTCAAGACAAGAAAATAGATGATAAATTAACGATGGTAATCTGTATTATTAAAAATTGCCGTTACAAAGCAATATTGGCCCAAATATTGCTAAGGCATCTGCAATGTGATCGTACTGAGCAATTTAATTATCGTTTGTTCGTGCAGCCGATAGTGGCATTATCTGTTTTAGGACACGACAGCAATGAGAAAAGTAAACAGTCGCGTTGGTATGTTCGTAATTCGATGGACAATATTTAATTATTTAACAGTGGACGCATCTGGTGGACAGACAGTGTGACACGTGTCTGGAATTTCTGGTTTCCGAAACCGCATGCTCGCGGGAAACGCTAATCGGATATCGAGTGCTTTTTTCCAACAGAAATATTTCTAAATTTATCACGCAAAATCACTTTTTAGGATTAACAATAAGAAAGTTTGAATGGTCGAATAAATAAAACTGTGTCGAGATGATCAGTTTACCAATTTTGCCAATTTTGACGGTTTTACCTGAAGAGATATTCGGATACGACGTTTTATATGTTACTGAAGAGCGGTAGATAGATCTTTTTTCAGGATCATGGTAAAATTTTCCCCGCAGGGATGATCCGCGCAGTCATTTGGGTTTAGAGATCTCATGGAACTCAATGCATATATGTATATTGCGGATATTCACATGCAGACATTTGCACGTCACATATATCCACATATACGCATTTTTATGAGCGATATCCCAATAAACTACTGAGAAAAGGTGGAGGCAAGAACAGCGTAACTTAGAGAATATAACAAAGTAGAAGCCAGAATAAAAATAAGAATTAGACCTATACACGTGTTTCATACACGATAAGAAGAAACACGGTGGAAACTAGAGCTTTCCTTTAATCTTTATTCCTTGATTTAAAAAAATTACTTGTTAAAATTTATCTCTTGTCTGGGCTATTCGAAACCGCGATCATATCGAACATGCTGGCGTTTATTGAGAGCATAAATTCCAGTCGACAGCGAAAGAAATCTCCGTTTGAAGAATCGAATCGACGTTTCGCTCAACTTCGCTATTGCCCTATCTAGCAAACTACAGTTACGCTACTATTTACGAGTGACCAGGAAGAAATACGGTGTATCACGTGGACTTCGTTACAGATCGCGCCAAAAGCAATCGCGCGCGTTGTATTTCATTATTATCAGCTTTGGCTTCGATTCCCTTAATTGCTTTAACACTAGTATGCTTAAACCTCAATGATTATGAATTCGCATCTCTCCGTTTTTCTAAATTTCACGCTACTTTCGGTACTTAGCGTTTCGCCTGCCTATTCGCTACGTATTATGCTTCTCGTGAGTTTCATTAATATGCACATAATCATGCAACCGCATCGTCGTGTTTCTCGTTTGTCATAAATTGAGTCGCAAAAAAAGGATCATTAATCATTTGACATCGAATCGAGAGTAACGCGAGAGATGAGATTCGGTTGCCAATCTTCTGGCTTTAATTTATATTTGTATTTACCGTGTAGTAACAGTATTTGTATGTGACTGTTAGCATAGATCACTGTTAACAGCTTTAAGCGCAATTTCCCGATTATCAGCAATTATAATCGAATCCCGATACACCCGAAATTTACACGAAGTTGTTATCGTGAATCTAAGATAAAGCCATTAATTAAAGTTACGTCATAATCCGCATTAGATATCATCGGTATACAAAGCAGTATAAAATAGAATTATCAAGTGTACTTGCAGATGTTCTCCGTTACGGAGTCAGTGATAAATTAGAAATCGATGCATTCTTAAAGAAATATTCGTAGGGATGCGTTGTGGACGGCAAATTCTTAAAATGTTTAGTATCAAATATAAATTAAATATCACCCAGCAGTCGAGCTTCTAATAAAATTTCCATTCAGATTGAATTAGCTATCTCGCCGTGTCAGGTCAAATTCTTAGAAACAGCTCTGGTAACTGGCATTGTCCGGATAATTGGACGCCATTCCCATCTACACTTAGCGCGGGGCCCGTAAATGCATCGACGATTCTGGTTAGGATCGGAAAATTACGGAATCTTCCTCTCTTAACCTAACCTTAAAGGTCGGTCTACAATAAGGTTGTAGCGCAGTAGCAGTAGTGAGTAAGTTTTAAGATCGCAAGCCGTAACACGATTACTACGGCAAGGCTCATCTACAATCAATTGAGAACGGCGCTGTTGTGCTTTCGAGTTTAGGTTAAGAAAGAGGAATGATGGATGTGAGAAAAGCCTGCTTGTGGACAGAATCAGCTCACGCTGATCTAACAGATTTTCGTCGACCTCCATACAAAAATTATAATCTTGAATGCCGGCTTCCTCTTTGTTCGACATGTTTCACCATTCGTCGTTTTCGTCTCGCTGTCATAGACGTATTTCAATATGGCTACTGTGCTTGACTGCTCGCTATTCGCTGTAGATCGTAGGTCGTACGCCGTGAGAAATGGATTTGGTTCATTTCGCTTACAACTACTGTTACGACCTACTACACCGGAAGTCGGTCTCTTACGACTCACTGCTACTGCGCTAAAACCTGCTTACAACCTTATTGTAGACCGACCTTTAAAAGCGACCGACTAATATCTAGCGTTGATTGCGTCCACGCAGCGGAAACGATCGACAATCTAACGGTGGTTACACGGTGATTCGCAACAATGGTTGTTCACATCTTCGAGGAAATGAAATCGTCTCAACGGCGACGTATCTACATTTAAGCGACAAGAAAAGCCCCGTCGCAAATTGCAGTCCCGTTTCGCATGAAACGCCACGTCCTTTACTTCGGTTTTCAGATAGACATTGATTAAACCCTTCGCAAATTAGCAGCGAGACTAACCCTTCAACCTTCACAAAGCGCGCGAATTGCAGAAACACTCACCCCGCGATTTTTTAACTGAATTTCTTACAGACGTAAAAACAGAAAACGCAATGAATTAATATCTTTTCAAATGGAATTAATAGTATACCTTTTACAAATAATAAAAGGATATAGTTCTAATTGTCCATTCGATGTATCATCAAAATTATCGTCTAGAGATTAATTAATTATTGTGAAAACATCGAATGACTTACCGAAGAAACAGCAGACGAATACGATGGTGTATAAAGTGATGAAAATTACTTTCACGTCGGTCCTGTCGAAGATATAATCTTCACTCAATGACACGTTGTAAAGCAGAGTTTCGTTGTTCATGTAACTTTCGTTGTTGCTGATCTCATAAGGGATTATATTTCGATCGTTGAGAGTTCTGGAACAAAGAAAGTAAATTTATCTTTAATAGTATTCAACCATAAGTTGGAGAAATTGTGAACAAAATGTGAACAAATTAAAGTAATCTACTTAAAGAAAGAGCTACATATGTACGTAACGCGTCTCAGGTTCTCCATTATCCAAAAATTGTAAACTTTATATTTAAAAAGACTGGCAATGAGTAAAGAAAATTCTCTCTAGTAAATTTCTTATCCTCCGTTTCTTTTCAAGGTCGATATTAAAGTGTCATAAAATTTGTAAATTGATTTGCAAATTATAATTTCTGAAGGAGGGCAAATAAAATTTCTAACGGAGCTTTCGCGTGCAAACGATGGACAAGTGACTGTAAAAAGAAAATTTTAGATTTTACAATATTGGGGGCGAACTTTACACAGGTAACATTTATACCTTTTATAATATTATGTAACGTTACATAACAAATGTGCAGTTCCTGCGCTCAAAGAAATGGCAATTCAAATATTACTTTAACGATAGGTATCGTTACGGCTTTTCCATCTCTGCTTACAATCTTTACGTAACATAAAAATAAATTAAAGAATACGGTGCACACAGTTCTTTTCTTTTGTGTATTAAATCTCTATCACTCCCAGAATTGTGCGAACAAATATTGATTATGATTTCTGATTGTCGCACAATTGCGTACATCTAGTATACGAATACAATTTATCCAGGTGCCGAAAGAGACGACAGTTACGGATTTATAGGGGTATCCTGAAACGAATTGGAAGATAAAACGTTTTATAGTACTCCGATAATACTTGAATGTGTTCGCGATACACGTGGACGCAAATACGTATTTCTGTCTCGCGACGAATTTTATAGAATCGCAGGATTATATGGTTGACGAAATATCGCATTTATAGTTGAAGACTTTCGGCCTGAACTGTGACATACAACGTGTCGACAGAACTCCGGAATTTTTACAGCTCAAATCCAGACATACCTATAAATAAGGTCAAGCGCCATTATGCATTTCAATATCCGTCTACAATTGATAGCATTGAGTCAAGTTGAGCCATTAATTATAGTAGATGGACATATTGGGAGTCCCTGACCTACTGAACCAGTTTTTATTTAGATTTTACGATCAATTTTGACAAGATTACGAAGGAATATAACGTCGAGAACTTTATAATTTTTTAATTATAAATTGCACATTATAAACTAAATAAAAGAATTAAAAATAATAAATTTTTCAGTAGAGGCAGACCGTAGATAAAACTTAATCTTTTTCATTTATTGCTATTATTATACTTTATTTTTAAAGAGATTTAATAAACGTAAGAAGCTGTTCAATAAACGTAGGACGTTTATCAAATAGAATAAAAAATAAACCCCCCCCTCTCTCTCTCTCTCTCTCTCTCTTTCTCTCTCTCTCGTGAGACCTATTAAAATTAACAATTTTGAATATTATTTTCATTTGAAACAACGATTTAGCAGCGTCCAAAATAATGGTGCTTTTTGTGCCTCTAAAAATCTGTATAACTTAGAATTTGTGGCAGAATATGCGGCTGAGACTATGGTGCATAAGCATACGAAACGCACATTCGTCAAACTCATCCTTTCCTTCTACGTAATACGCAGCTTGACGCACATGTGCCATGTAAATGGACGCAGGTATGAGCCAACGGTGGCGTAATTGTACTTGTTTCGTGTTTATTACGTGCTCGCGTGACGTTACGTGGAAAGCGTAACAGAGAGATACGGGGTGACAGGCTATGGTTACAAGGCAAATGCGATCGTTCAATCCTATAAGCGAGTACAACGCGGATCGGCCGGAAATAGGATTATCTCTTCCGAATACGAGATTGGGACGTGCGATAGAATGTCATTGGTTAAAGTGGGCGAGTCGATAAAGGGCCGAAGTCGAACGGCCGATAGCGGGACACATGCGTGCTTGTTGTGCCATTTCTGCGTAATAATCGAATTACAAACACCACATTACAGACACTACATCGACTTTTAGTTTTGGGCAGTCTTTATTCAATATTTACAAGTGGCATGCACATCACTGAATTTAGATAATCGTACTTGGAGGAATTCGTTGAACTTTTCAACTTGTAAAATTTGTTTACGCGATAATCTTGATTTAGTATCTTCCGCCTTCCAGGAGTTTCTCGTGTTGACTTGCAAGGGCGAGCAATTAAATTTTCATTTCTTTCGAAACTCCTCGAGTTGAATCTTTTCTCGTAGCCCGTGACAAAGATGTTCACTCAAGATATATACACACGCATTAAATTATAAAAAAAACTTGGGTTCTTTCTTTTTTTTCAGAACGGGACAAAACGAATGAAATGGACAAGTCGCTAATGAGGACACGCTTGGACAACAATTAATTAATTATACAGCGTATTTCGCAAACTTACTTCACTTCGCTTTCAAAAAGCGAGAAGTTGTAAAAAGAACAGAATATACTGAATTCGTCATTGTTTTACTAATTTATTATGCAGCTTGTAAATGCGCATTTATTAATTGTAAGATGGATCATTTTCTGAATATATTTTACAGCACCATTACGAGCGTAACATTCAGTATTACCATCTATCATTTATACTAAGTTTATCGATTCGTACTCGTTTTATGTACGGATTTCCCATAAAAAATTGATATTTTCAATATCAGAGCACTATTATTAATTCCGAAAACATAAATGAAAAGTTCGGCATTAAAAGAAATTGGCAAATAAATAGCAGAAACCTTGTTCTTTGTAGCTTTTCAAATTCTTTGTTTAATAAATAACTTTAATAATTAACGACATTTAAATACGCAAAAACCTTTTTTTATTAATTCACGCAATAAATTTTGAAATAAATATTAGTGAAGCTTTACACATGCATCGTGAAATGTTAAATGTAATTAAGTTTTTGTTAACACGAAAGATTTTAATTTTACAAACTAAAAAAATACATATATAATAAAAACGATTTTATCGGAACAAGCATACAACGATGCAACGTAAAAGAGGAAAACCGATAGAGGAATATAACCAACACGATTTGAAATTACAATTCTTGTTATATACGCAAACAGCAAGATTAAAAGAGTATATGAGATTAATGAATTTTGTCGTGATCCCCTTTGCACTCGCCAATCCGTTTCCTGAGGCAATTATTACATCGTTGACCTCGTTAACAAACGCAAAAAGAAAAATATAATTTTACGAAGAGAAAACCGTGCACCATTAATGATTCCAATTACACTAAAAAGGATAGCAGTACTTATTCGGTTATTTATCGTCTTGCATAATTCAGTCGGAAAATTAACGCCCAACAATATAAATGCACAACGAAACCTGGTTTTACGGTTAATTTCAACAGACCTTTATCTTGATATCAAGGGCTAATCTACAATTTAAATATATCACATTTATGTTACTTAACCAAGTTTTTGTACAGACAACTCTTTTTATAAAAGAAATTTTATAAAGATATTTGTGATCAGTATTGCATGCTCTTTACGAACGGACTGAATTTTGAAAACAGCTTTTTCATACTTTCCTACTGGGTATTTATTTG
Organism: Vollenhovia emeryi; assembly: GCF_000949405.1. Lineage (NCBI taxonomy): Eukaryota > Metazoa > Arthropoda > Insecta > Hymenoptera > Formicidae > Vollenhovia > Vollenhovia emeryi. Next base: position 2,472,779 of record NW_011967242.1, on the reverse strand, counting down.
TTCAGAGATATGTGACATACTGTAAAAAATTCCAATTGCAGCGTTTTATAGAAAACCAAGTCTCAGAAAGAGACACTTGTATCACAAATATGTCGCAAAACGACGCAGCTAATGTCGCCCGGTCGAATTCTCGGAGTTTCATTCGTTCTATTTATCATTAACATTTGTAATTGACGTAGGAAAATGATTGCAAGAGCCACGACAAATCTCCAAATATCCATCATTGCGCGTGAATGCGTTCCACCGAAAAGATCGTGCTCATAATAAAGCTGTTCATTCAATGTAACGTGACGATAAACCAAGTTCCTTTCCGCTTTTCTCGCTCGAAGATTACGCATTATCTTTGAATACGTAATAGCGATGACATGCACGTTGAACGAATACGTAACTCGGTGAACATATTTTATATAATCCTAATCAAGAATAGTGCTACATAATCATGCGTGTTCAAAATCCGTTGGAAAAACCAATAGCGACAGAACAGATGTTATAAGTAATTTACTCTGTCATGTGCAAGGTAAACACGATACGATCTGCGAGAGTGTGATAAGATTAAATGCAAAACTGGAATATTATTTTGCGCGATTGATACTACACGATCAAAAATACACGATTGATTTTAATCAGTAACATAAAAGATACTTTATTTTGTTATCTCAAATAATGATTCGCAGCTGAGGTACTAGAAGAAAATACATGGACTAGAATTAAAAGTTTCTTTCTTGCATTGCGGAAGACAGTAAAACAATTTTTCTCGTTCAATAATTTTTTGCGGATCGTGCGGAAATTAAAGGATAAATGGAAAGTTCATTCATAAAAACAATTATCTTCCCGTTTCATTCGCGTTGTTCAATCGCAAAGGTCGGTGGCGATGAGACGAAGAGTCGTAACGGATATTTCAACGAGGGCAAAAAAGCGCTTACTTTATTTAATTAAGGAATAAAACGGGTGTTCATTTACTAGCAAATTGAGTCAATTAAACTATTGTAACTTTTGCCACTCAAGAATGTAATAAAAAGATTTCTGCGTTACTTTAATGAGTAGGTGATGTCGACTTCTTTTATTTGCGAAAGAATTTCAAACTGTCATTCAAAAGTTACACGGAAAGAAATAGAGAGGGATAGAGATTAGTGATTCTTATATATTACAAATAATAATTTCGCTCGTGTTATATTAAAACAACAAGTAAATAAAGGAGGCCAATCTTGACGAGCACGAAAGTTAACAAAGCAATATACATTTTAAACTTCAAGATGTTACAATTGAAGTACAGTTCCGCGTTGTAACATCTTGAAGTTTAAAATATACATTGCTTTGTTAACTTTCGTGCTCGTCAAGATTGGCCTCCTTTATTTACATGTTGTTCTTATATATTATTTTTACCGTGAAAATCGGCTGCGGTAACTCTAAAAGAAAACTTGAAACGTTGATACAGTCACTTTGTTGGATAGCTCAAATTTTCTCAAGGAAAATAACTTAAGAAGAATTTTAGAAAGCGCAAATAAAAAGATATATTTATTAACTACATTTGTAATAATCAGACATTTAGATTTTTCACATTGAAAGTCTAGAATTAAAATGAAATTCAACAGCAAAAATGCAGTTGCACATAATAGAATCTAAATTATTTATAAATAATTTAAATAAATTGGTTCGTACAATAACTCATTGTTTTATTTAACTGTTTATCCGTTTACTTATCGGGGAATTAATCCGTTTTATTAATCTTATGAACGCTTTCGTAAAGTCTTTTGCGGCGTGGTTTATTGTTAATCCGTGTATATATAAAATCGTTTATTAAGCACAATAACTGCGTATACTGTTATCAATGTGATTAACGATGATAGCGATCATTAAGCCACGGAAACTCCATTCTGTGCACGTTTACCATAATATGCAGCTGTGTACGCATATGGATGTGTTGATTTTGCGTCCCTAAGTACTCTAGATCCTTGTGGCAAAGTCGGTATCGCAAACAAGATTTCGAGAGGTCAGGGGAGAAAAGAGAGAAATTATACGATAAATCTATCGTGTCTTCGACGAAAACGGAATGTTACTCAATATTCGTAGCTACGCTCGAAAAGCTGATGAAATTTGTGGCCGGTGCATGCTCCGCGTGTCTCCGCGAAATATATACGTTAGTGCGATAAAGGTAGATATGCATTTCCTTTTCCTTGCTAAGGATTCAACTCTGTGAAAACGCGAATAGAACTTGGGCAGTTGCTAACTTGCAATATTGAAGGTTCTTTGGATTAAATTCGTGACTCTCTCTCTTTCTCTCTCCCTCTCCTGCGAGCTGTATGATATTGCCGCGGGTGATTCAAAGTTCTTGTGGCAAAGTATTAAAATGATTTCGTTATCTATTTCTGAAATCTAGTTTATGAGAATTCGTAAATTTTCAATCGCTTATAACTTGTACTCATCGTTATCTTGATATAATTTTGGTAAATTCTTTAAATGTGATAATTCATCTCTGAAATGCTTTCCGACATTACAAAAGATCCTGTTTTGTCATTTAGATAATTTAGTTTAGTCAATTGCAATTTTAATTGGAATTTTAATTGCAATTCCATATTATATTTCACTCATTTTACTGTTGACTCTTACTAAAAATGTTCGACACGTACTTACAGTAATCTCAAATAACTCAATTTAGCTTTTAATAAAGTAATCTTGGGAAAATCATTTTTCCGTGTTTCATTACTTTCATTGCAATATCGTGTAATTGTTTCATTACACGTATAGTTGCAACATCGTAACAACAAGTGAAAATCCGATTATATGTTATTGGTGAAACATTTATAACCTTTCTACCGTAGCTATCGTAAGACATCACTTTATCGATTGCTTCTTATTGTTAAACTTTTTATTAAAACCTCACGAAATCGTTAGGGGATTCAAGAGAGGTATTCAAGAAATTCTCTCCATTTTTAGTGATGGTCTTAAATCATATCTAAGCAATGTAATTCTGTTGAACTTGCCACAAAACTTATACCTTTTATACCTTTCAATTCAGTAGATATTTTGAAATTTTATATGTTTTTATAGTGACCGGAAAAATTATTGTTTATCACAGCTCTTCAATTTTCGACGATATAAAGCTAACAAGTACCTATATTAAATTTTCCTAAGGTCCGGTTGAAATTGATTAATAAATTGAATAAGCTCTCGTTACTCATTTTCATCTCAAACGTTTAATACACGTAAAGCATCTCATTTTCGCGTGTGTTTGATTGAAAAGCTTTTAACGCTTTCATAATTTCTGGAAAATTTTTTAATTATAAATAATTACAATATATTGTGTGCATTAAAATGTGTAAGTTTCGAAAATTTGAAATTAAGTATCAAATAAAGAATTAGCTTTCGTACAGTTTTATATTTAAAATAGATATGATTTTAAATGCAGTTTACTTGAATACTTTGTTTTCTCAACTAATATAGCACATATTTTGCTTTCTTTTTGGAAGGAGAACTGTTTTCGAAGTGTTTGCACTTTATTTGAATGCATATACGTAATGGTTAGAAAAAAACATATAAATGCAGAATCCACAATTGCAAAATTTATTACTTTAAATAACAAATTCCTCAAAAGTACATGTTGATTTTTACCTTTTATTATAAGTAAATAAGCAAGTTCTATTTTTGCAATATGCATGTATATGTGTTTTATATTTTTCTCTATTTTTTTCTCGTAATCAAATGGAATTAATATTTGTCAAAGGGACATTAAAAACTACGAAAAGTTAAATATGTAAACTATTAATAAATTCTGAATGCACTCATCCATATTCGTATTCATTTTTATTGAACCGTGAGTTTGCGCGAAATAACTTGATAAATAAAGAAAGATACTGAGAGTTTTTATCGATGAAAGTCGTTTCATTAGTAACAGCTAATTCGTGCATTCATTGAATAATAAAAAATCTTTTATATGCAAACTATTACTACAATCCTCCAGTTAATAAATATGCTAGATATATTAATTATAATGAAATACATGTTTCATGTGAAATGTTCTTTGTAGTATATTGTATCAAGAAGTAACATAAAAAGAGAGTAAAGCCTCATATAAAATTTCACAAAAATCTTGCCAATTTATGCAATATACGTTATACAATACGAACATTTTTAACTTTTCATAAAATCTGCTTTAAAATGACGATGCGACAAAGAATGACTTTTACCCGAAAATAATCGTTGATTAAATCAGAAAACATAAGCAATGCCTGCGTATGGGAAATATATGATCAAGACTAATGTGGTCTTGAGTTTAAGCAGAAGAAATTCCTACAAACAGATTATTCCCTTCGTATCCGGCGACGCATATCTCTGCCCAAGTTCATGATACTTTATCACTATTATAGAGTGACGATGTTTGTCATACGAATTTCGTCTAGCTTGACCCGTTTCAGACATCGTTAGCCTTTCTCCGTTGGAACTGTGTAGGTTAGCCTTTCTCCGTTGGAACTGTGTAGGTTAGCCTTTCTCCGTTGGAACTGTGTATGTTGACAATGATAATCTACTCGCCCACTGGATGGTATTAACTTTTTCGTATCTTCGTAGCAGAGGCTTTTGTTCCATAACTAAGCTCCTGTTCTATGTGTCGTCCTACGTTTCATCCAACTAACACGACTTTGTCACGCTGAGTTCGATGTACCTCCTCGATAAGTCTATTTGAATTCCTGGAAGGTCGAATTCGACCTGTACTCTTTTATGTGCTCGCATTAGCCTGTTGGCATTTGCGTGCTCATCATTTAAAAAGTCATGTGCAACTAACACTTTTGGCAAAATTTATATTTTCCACAAACACAAATTTATAGACCAAAACTGACTCCCTTATATTGAAACGACTATTATTCTTTTCAATTCGGTCTCGATTCTTTTCAATTCGATTTCAACTCTCTGCAATTTCAAGTAAGTGAGTCCACTACTTTAGTTATTTGACATAGTCCTTGAGTATTATTGTTCTCCAATATCGTATCAACCTTATGGTCGGCTGGTAGAAGTCCAACATCCTCTGTCGTTCAGAAATATATCGCTAGGAGAACTATCGATTTACCTTCACCTTGCCACGAAGGAAACGATATTGTTACAGAAAGGAAATAGTGTTGTTATGGAGATATTGTTCTCTCGGAGAAATGTATCATCGTGAGACGAGTGGAGAAACAAATCTTTTCGATTCACGGCCGACTATTTCCTGGAAAAAGACAATGCTACTTTTTTCCCTTTTTTCCGTGCACGAAGGTACTTGTGTATCTATGTCTAGTAAATCTTGCAAAGTTTCCATTGGAATTGTCTGAAGTTACTTTCTTAGCGATAGATCGGACGTTGTGCTGGCTTAGCTATCTTAAAGCTTTGTCACGGTGCTCGATTCACTGTTTTAAGCAACGTCTCGTTTTAGAATGGATCACTAGACCTTAACATTGAGACCACTTTTCGACTTTTTCTAGCATGATTTTTCTCTCCCTGTGTATCTGTACTAAGACACTGGTTCTTGAAGATAATTGCTTAATGTGTGGAGATGACATTTTATATTTTTAAAATCAATATTTTATCATATATCCAAATAATATTAATTTATTAGATAAAACATGTAAAAATAATAGCTGTGTTTGCTAAAAAGCAATGCTCATTGTGAACAATTTTATGTGATAAAATTATGTAATTTTGCAAAGCGGAAGAATATAGTTTTTATAAAATATAAACGAATTACAGAAAACTATTTCTCTTTTCTATTAACTTTTGTCTCCGTATTTCCTAAATAAATAATTTAACGTAATAAAGGAAATGTTTGCTTTTTAAATATTAATAGAAAGTTGATTTCTATAAAGAATAAGTTATTCAAACAATTAAAAAATTAGATTTTTGTTAGTGATTTATCTTCCCGAAAAATAGAATATAATCTATTATAGAATATAATAAACTTCTTTATATCTAATATCTTTGCGAAGAAATTCTATATTTCATGAAATATTTCCTCAAAAATAGGAATATCAGCAATCTTACTTCCTGTATATGTTTCATCTTTTCAAGGCAGTATCCCCAAAAGACGAATTAAGTCTTTAGAAACATAATCCACCGAAATCCTGCAGAGACTGATTCATCTTGTTTCCACCCATATACCTGTGTTTCGTGTAATATCCGACAAACAAGCTACCCACATGGCACCTAAGTGCATATCACGCGAATAATTAATACGTCGTAAAAACTTTTCACGTATCACGGCTCCTGTGCGAGTAGTAGATGAATCAAACATAGAAATGTAGAGCAGAAGAATTCAGATATTTCAATGATTGAGTAGTATTAATTTTTTATGAAGACAAGAAATCGTGAAATCAAGATGTATGATTTCCGTGACGAAGCTTTCGCAAGGATCAATCTTGGCTGTGAGAATGAAAAGGAAACTAAATCTTTGCAACTACAGGGCAGCATTCTTGACTGAACAATTTCGGTTTTTAGCAGTTAAAATGATCACAAGTCGCAATGAAGAACTAATTTCAAGTTAGCTAGCGCTGGGATTTTTTGACGTACAGATTTCATGTATGAATCGCGCGAGATATCTGTCTTGCCGGTTAACCGAGCATCGATAGCAAATCGCGAGGATCCAGCGATCACGCGACGATATTGATCGCTGATTATTCACAGAGAACGATCGCGGTTTCTTCCCGTACTTGTCGCGAACGCAAGACAGAATAATACGATATGCGGAGCGGCGCGAGCCGTTCGACTGTTGCCGCGTGAATGCTTAGGCACAATGAGAATAATAGACTGTTTTCGACCGAAGTGTTTACGACGTCCGAAATTCCAAGAATTTCCGCGATTGATTAATCTCAATAATCGACGAAATTTTTAACACAAGAGGAGAAAGATACACATATAAAATATTAGGAAGAAGCAGATGCCATTATCTCGGCAAAAGTGAAACATAAAATAAAACTTGCCGCTGCATTAATTAGGTTCATAATGAACCTGTTTCATTTTGAAGCAGGTGCATTATATCGATGAGAAATTGGCCCACCAATGTAGCGGATATAAATATTTGCGCAAATGCGCAGCCAATAGCCGATACACGGTTATTATATACGTATAATGTCGATTCAATGATATTCTAACGATCCGCTTAGTCAAGTTCAGTAAGTCGATAGAACCAGTCTAATTATGCAATCCGTTCGTCAATGGAATCCCTAAATGAATTTACAGACAATTAGTGATTATATGATATCACTGCAACAATCCGAACGGATGTCGGGTTAACGTCAAATTCAATTTATTATCAAAATCGGAGTGTAAGCACTTCCTATTTGAATAATCTCGTGCGTGGATAACACTTGATATCTGACAACATATATCTTCCTAATTACAACCTTTCTGTATAAACAGGCAGATAGATCATTAATCTATTTGCTCAACTTACACCCGGGAAGTGTCAAAAAAAGAGCAGATTGAAAATAATCAATTTTACATCTGAAAATATTACGTGTAACTTTAGTAGTTATTTAACTTAATTTATCTTAAAAGTCATTCATATTTGTGACTCCTGAAACTTCCTTAAAAAGAATTATGCATTTATAACTATCCGATTTTCAGATACAGATTTAACTATAATAGAGATGTGCACGATACATGCAAAATAGATAAATATTCCTATATCGTTTATCTCACATATCTCTGCGATAGCTATCATAAAATGATTTCGCGAAGGTCAATGTTCATTTACTTTTTATTCCCTCATGATAATAACTATAAAATAACTGAGCACCTCTTTGAGAAAATAAATTGTTAAACCTTTCATCTTATCTTAAAGAACGCTTAGAGACAATTCCATTATCTGCTGATGTAGTTTTATCCATTCTCTAATATTAAATAAAAATACTCAAAGAGTATTGTTTTCTATAAAAGTATTTTCTTTCCATTTATCGCCGCGATACAATACATATTACTGATTAAATTTAAGAAGTTGACTGAAGTTGAGCTGAATTTCTAAATCTCACGCTGATACTTGCCGAACAAAGTTACGGAGTTTATTATAATAATTTTAAATTCTGGCTGGTTCACCGGAAGCTGTAAAGCATCTGCCAGAAGTCCGCACGTACCTTTTTATACTTTCCCTGTTCTCACGGGATTAAGCCGTTAACTTCATCCGTAAACTTTTCCCATGACAAAGATTCTCTGTATTCAGACAGATTTTAAAGACAAACGGAAGAAGCAAAACAACAAGTAAAACCTTGAGTGTAAATGGTTGGAAAAACCGAGTTCGGAGTCTACCTTCAATTTTCCACGTTACTTTTATCAAGTGATTGTACTACTCTAACAGGTAACTTTAATTAATCTGACAGACACAGTACGCTCTTGTAACAATACCTGCCTCTGTTAATTACGTGTTGATTTTTTCCATTAACGTAGCGTTTGTATTGACGGTAGTACACAACAGTGAATTCAGTTCTCCGTGTATGTGAGGAAACAGTCTCGCCGTAGCATTCACGTCTGGCTGGAATATCGACATTTTTTAGTCAAGATCATCCCACGAATAAAGATTTACGTGCTTTGTGTCACGGATTTCAGATACAATTTTAATTATAATTAAAGAAGCACGATTAGCTTCTTGCTCCTCTAGTTGTGATTAGATCATTTCTCGAGCATCAAAACAAGCCAATATTTATCAAGCAAATTTATCAACATCATCGATTAGGATTATTCGTATTATGGATACCTAGTACTGTTTCTGATCGGTGGCAGTAAACCTAATTTCGTGACTGCGGGCTACAAAGTGGAGAATTTATGGCACGATAGATCTTCACTGATTATAAATTACACTAATCGTGATTTTGTCCTTGGATATTTGCATTAAGATTCAATATTAAAACGCATGAAATATTTGTGTAAAAATAATTACATAACATTGTTTGTTAGTTTAACAGTTTTCGTTCATTTTTGCTAATCATTCACTCTAGAATTGTAATCGCTATTGACAAATAACTTCTTCTTATTTCATATAATAAAATAACAGATACTATCACGAGAGAGTGGAATTGAATATATTCTAGAGATCAAATATTTCTTAAGTGATCGATAATTAAATTTTTATTTTTCTTGCAGCGAACACACACGCTTGCCTTTGTAAATATTAACGTACACGTGCAGTTAAAACCAACGTTCATGGCACCATGAATCAAATGTCTACGCGGTGGACATACGTTGAAATGAGCGCAAATTAAACGCTGCAGCCAATTTACATACTGATCGGAGACGTATACTTTCAAGATTTCTCAATGACGGATGGTACACAACGAGAACGTGCCGTTGCATAGGCGGCACACAAAACTGCGTGTGACCATCGTAAAAATGATTGGAGTGGTACGCGCGGAATTAATTGAGCGCTGCGCGCCAAGATAATCAGTGTAGGCGCCCCGCTCTTTGAATTCTAATTGTTCCACTGAAATGTAGTAATTAAATTCATCTGGCGGAAAACCGGTGTAGGCGAAGTTGGGAAGCGAGAGGTGACGAGGGAGAAGCATATTAGCCGTAGTAATTAATTCTGAACTCGAGTGATTCGGCAAAGGACACGTTTACCGCGATCGAAGCCAAACAACGAATTCGTATGAATATAAATATGGTATAGCGTTAAATAGCGTTAAATAGCATTAAATAGCTTTAGTATAACCTATTGCAACTGTAAAATGATTTTACAGTACATCATTAATTAAGTGAAAAGTACACGGAAAAAACTGATTTAGTTGATTCAGCAAATCTATAGTTTGCTGAACAAAATTAAACGTTTTAAAGAAGTAAATTTGCTAATGCAGCAAAGAAGTCGTGTGTAAGAGCAATCGTTACTTTGTTCATAAAACAAATCGATTTTTGCTGAAATTATCTTAGTTACTGCAACAAATCATTTTCGCTAATTGTAAGTGCGAGACGTAGCTAGCGCCAGCCTCTGAGTAGTTCGCCGACCGCCGCTAGGCCGCGCATGGTGGCGGCCAAAAACTCGGAAGCAAAATTCAGTTTCGTAGGGTATAAAGGGAGGCGTGGAA
>NW_011967242.1:2445082-2462348 GCF_000949405.1 Vollenhovia emeryi | reverse complement strand
TATAAAGGGAGGCGTGGAAGCCTCCCGCCGTAAGAAATGGCAATTTATTTTTTGTAAATTGCTTGGATTGCTTGCCCTGGCTTCCACGCCTCCCTTTATACCCTACGAAACTGAATTTTGCTTCCGAGTTTTTGGCCGCCACCATGCGCGGCCTAGCGGCGGTCGGCGAACTACTCAGAGGCTGGCGCTAGCTACGTCTCGCACTTAGCGAAAATGATTTGTTGCAGTAACTAAGATAATTTCAGCAAAAATCGATTTGTTTGATGAACAAAGTAACGATTGCTCTTACACACGACTTCTTCGCTGCATTAGCAAATTTACTTCTTTAAAACGTTTAATTTTGTTCAGCAAACTATAGATTTGCTGAATCAACTAAATCAGTTTTTTCCGTGCATATTGCGATCGCCACAATAATAATTGCAGAGTAAATGTTTTAATGAGCATTACTTTACCTAATTTTAATTGTTGGCGTAACTAATAATTTTGCTATAATAGGATTTATTAATACACCTAATTTTCTTTTATGTAACAGCAAAAAAATTAGTTACATGTACCAAGCTGTCTTTTCCATTGGTTGTAGTAAAGAATCATCTTTGCTCTACTAACAAATCTACCGTGCTGTAACATCAAATTTTATTAGATATAATTACTAATCCTATGCAGCTTTGCGATTTGATTACGCAACATAGCAAACTGGCTGTCCGTATATTACGGCGGTAAATTTGCTAGACTAGCAGGGTTTTTGGTTGTCATAGCAAATCTTTTTTTTCCGTGTAATGTTACTGTATCGCTAATCCGCGGTTACGTGTTAAGTAAATCTATTCATCATATGTTCAGATTTAGGTTTAATTGCGCAAATAATTAATAATAGCTATGTGATTATTAGCAATTACGTAAAAGCTGAAGTAAAGTGGCGACGGGATCGATTTGAAATTAACTTTATGGCCTGGGGGTTATTGACCAGGGAGTTGTGTTCTTTCTTTTAATAACTCAATGGTGTGTAAGGCTCGATCTCTACACGTATCACTCTTTCAACAAATAAATTACTGCGATATCCTCAAGCGTAGAAAAAAATAATAGCGATCGTATCACTTTTGACGTTTTAACAGATGTGTTCATTCGATGGGTTTTGAAACGTCAAAAGTTATCTACAGCTTACGCAGGACAAGTTCGATAAACTCTGGTGTGGATAACGACAGTATCATTTGCGTATTGTTACTTTGCGTTCTTATGCAAGACGTAAAATTGAATCGCACATTGTATCAGGTAAAAAATAATGAAAAATATCAAGGCAAAGTATGTACAATATAAATATATGAAGTACATTTAAATTTGTTGATTTGTAATTTAAATTTATTAATTTTTCTTATTATATGGTCATTTTTATACTCGTCACTGTATAAAGAAAAATAAAAAAATTATATTTACAGTTTAGTCTCGGTAAGAGACTATACTATATTTGCAGGGTTATATGATACTAAAACAGAACTCGTGTCTCGAATTTTTCAAGCTCCTTCTTTCCTATGTAAACGGAAAATTATGATTTGAGGCAAAAGCAGAAATAATAGTTTAAAAAATTTATGTCTTAAAATTAATACACAAAACTGTTCGTAAAAATTCGAAGTTGAGATTAAATTAATATGAATTAACATAATTGATATTCAACAGCAAATAAGATAAATATAATATAAGAAATGAATAAGCAGAGATGCTATACGAATTTAAATATTAAAACAAAATAAATTTTAATATGAAAATAGATGAATAAATATACGTTATGTTGTAAATTTTCATCTTTGATTTTAAAGATTCTAAGAACACCGTTTACAAATGCTCCGCATTTGCTTTCAAGTAATTTCAGCTGTATGCAAAATTACTCGGTAGAAAAGTTTCAAAACTAGTATAAAAAGTGATGGAGAGGCAAAAGTTGGGACACTATTGGAGAACCATATCTCGCGGCTCGTTAGAATTAATTCAGGTAGTCTAGCGGAAAAAACGGATGACTTTTTGTATAACAGATGGACAAATATTGCATCAGTTTAGCATGATTGAATAATTTTATAAAAATTTTATATTGATATTATATGTAGATACAAGTACAATGGATAACGGTTAAATAAATATGAAACTTGTATTAAAAGAATTTTAATTTTATACTTAAAAATTAGATGTTTTCCAGTAATTCCAGTAATTTATTATTTATAAATTAATATTGTATAGTATTAATAATTTTAATAAAATAATATAAAAGTTTTTAATTTTCTTTATTAAATAATATTTTTTGAAAGATACTTCGTAGATAATTTTCGAATCAATATGGAAATATATGCAAAGTACTTCAAATATAGCATATTAATACAGTAATACGTTGCTCCTCCTCGTATATTTCATGTCAATACTAACTTTCTTATTTCGAGAAATGAAGTTTATTTACGGTTGCGATGAATGGCAATGATATGTAATACTTCGGTAAAGTCATAACTTCCGCAGGAGAGCAGATATAACGATAATTATTTTGGTACCGCGAAATTAAACTGAAATATATGTGACTGTCTTAAACACTGCCTACCCTAATCTCCGAATTATGCATCTTAATCTCCCGCAGGATCTGCAAATGACGTTAGAAATTTTAGCGTCTGTTAATCCCATTCTGAAAATTATGATCCTTACAGCCATATAAATTCTATGTAAAAACACCCCCGTTCGTAATAACTTACATTGAGTTTCGCTATAAATAATACGACATGTATATTAATTCCATGAAATAAAATCTTTGTTTCTATGAATAGGTCTAAATCGGATTTTAATGGAAACATCCACTTTTGAGCTCCAGCATGGAATAAAATAATCTCGCGTGCGACTATTATTACTTTTTATTACTCAACAGGATTCAATAAATTTTTATTTTATCACATATCAATAATATTTGTGCAATTTATATAAAATGTCACTGTTTCAAGAGACGACATATCTCGAATAGCAATGGAACGAAAAATGGCAAAATCTTCCATGTTTGTATTTATAGTCAAAAATACAGATAAAATTGAAGGATATCACCACTTGTTTCTATTTTATCGTTGATTATCGACGGCAAAGGGTGTATATGCTTGATTGAACTTTATATACAAATTCAATTTATTAATATGAATTTCAACAAAAAAAACAGAGTAAAAATTTGATATAAAAAGAATTGATAGAAAAAATTACGATACTGTGCGGACAATAAACCCGAAACTGCGAGTAATCCGATAGTTTTCTATAAAATAATATTGCTTTTGACACGTAGACATGTGTAATGATATTTTTAACTTTATATTCTTAGATAAAGTACACGAAAATGAGGAAGAACAGAAAATCTTTGCGGAAGTACTGTGTCGATAAATTGCATCTTTTATTATCTGTATTTTGTATAATCTTTTTCCAACATATTTTGCAAAATAAGTTATTAAATATGCGGGAAGCAGAAGCAAACCTAACATTCTCTTTTCTAAAACTTGTAATAAAGTTGAATGAACCTTTCACATGGAATATTAAATGCTAGTTTAAGGCCTTCCATTATCTCTCTTGTCCGGAGTCACTAATTAGTATGCAACAGGAGTCTTAATACTAGTTAAGTGCCACACACTCGTGTCTATGAAAAAGTGCACAATAGAACAGAAAACGGGAATTGCATTTCCGACCCTAATGTAAAAAATTAGGATATGTGATGCGGTAAGTTCTTATACGAAGAGAATAATACAAACCGAATACATAGCATATTACTTTCTAAGAGCATATTTCTCGGATTATAAAAGACCACAAGTCTCATTTCATTATTCTTCTGCAAAGCAAAGCCCGGTTTTTTAACGCAATTATAGTTTACCTGATAAAAATATAAATCAATACTAATTAATTGCGAATGTAAATGCAATACAGTACGACAGACGTGTAAATTTAGGAGTATCGTACTAAATACGGAGGAAGGAGAGGCACGGCCACAATAATAACCCAATAATATGACACGTAAATGCGTAAAATAAATCAAGTAAACAGCTAATCGGACAATATTAATTCCAATTACGAGTTGTTGAGAAATCCGGCTCACCTCGTTGCATCCTGGCCGACAAAATCGATTTGCGTACGTGCCATTACGGCGTTTTGCCTCGCGGTCTCCCCCGGCGATCCCTCATACTCGCTTCGGACAATGTACATTAGGATGCTCATGACGAGGAATTTCGAGATCGCGGGTACAAACGGGAGACGCGGCGCGACACGATAGCTTGCCACCTTCGTTTTGCACGTTTTGCACCACCGTCCCCCGCTAATCCGTCACCGATGCGCTTCGGCCGCGGCGACGTGCGGAATAATGATGGACTAAGTCGCCTTAATGAATTTCTTCCGCCGACAAATAGCACTGCGGGTGAAATGAGGCGGGCGCACCACTCGCCAAGATTAAAATCTCCTCGTTTCTCTTCAACTGTCTTATTAGCGCGTCGAGACCACCCGTCGAATGCATAGAACACGGGCGCACATCGCGTTAACGCGCACTGCGGTAACGACTAGCCGACTTAATTGTCCGCCACGTGCAAATTTATTTCCCCGCAATCACACGCCGGTAGACCGACGTCGTTATCGTATTTGTTGTCGGGCACAGACTAGTTATTATGTCGCTGTCACGAAAATTTTGCATTAATTCACCGATCCCCTTCCTCTCTTTCGTCACCTCGTAATCGCGAGAGAGACGTCTCGACTCGCACAGCTTTTCTGCCGGATGATGAATCACGCAGCAACGATTAACGACGTAATACAAAATTACGTCGTGTGTCCATTATTACGTTCCGCACATTGTCCTTCGAACGTGATTATTTTCTTGAGCGTAAGCATTCCTCAGGCGACTCTTTCGCGCACTTTGCATCCGATGCGGCTGCTGGCCTTGCAGTCACCGCAAATTCGTAGCGGAGAACTCTTTTTCGTCGCACAATACGGATCTCAAGTAATGTCCCCCATCAAATTTATGCGGGTAATTTATAAATTCAATGATGTTGGCACCTGACGTAACATTTCTGCGACGCGAATTTCTTGAAAATGCTGAGACGCTCTTCCTTTGTCACTTTCTGCCATTCTGTTACGTCGGACGTCCGCGTGATCGACGAACGTTATTAATGTTCCAGTTAATTATTTCTATTTCTCGCCTGAAGTTTTTTTTTACTCCTGAATTGTTAAATTTTATTGCATATTAATTTGTCGAAACTCCCACGTTAATTTTTGTGACAAAAGGTTCGCTATTTTAATAAAACGGTCATAAAATAGTGACTTTTAAATGTCGAATAAATAAATATCGGATATAATAGCAATAATAGCGGACCAAAAAATTAAAATACCGTAATGTTTGCAAATCTCCGTTTCATATTTCTAGCAAAGGTGGAAAATGATCGTATCGTTTGCGCATCCATAAAAATATACTAGATTAGATAAGTTAGAAATTAAAACATGGTTTTTTTCCAATCTTGTCAAGGGTTACTTCAATGTGAATTAATGATTGCATGATTATTAAATTTCTCACGTATCAATTAAAAGACGTGACGAGATAAGCGTTGCAGTTATCGATTAATACGCGAACATAAAACACGTATCTAATTGATAAATGCAATAAATTTGTACATAGATTTTTTGCGCACGTGAAAGCGACAATGTAATTGTGATATGAGATTACAATAAATCTCAAAAAGTAAGGAGATAAACGAACATTTTCAAGAGCGTTAACGAATCATCTATTAAATATCGAACCAAAATTATGATTGAATAATTGACAAATCAGCTTTGTCTCAAACGAAATTCTTGTAGTATTTGTAATGCCACGGTTTCGTCAGTTTAGACACAAAATAGTGTCGACAAATAAACAATTTAGCGCGATCATATGACAAACGACAGACGCAATTTGCATTTTCGCGATATATTAAACCGATTAAAGTTTTAATCGCCTCAGAGATAGGTGGTAAAATAAAAATAAAAATTCATAACTCAAATACAAGCGGATTAAATGCAGACGCGATAAAAAAACATACAAACTGATAAATAACGACTGCGACATATACCTTTGTGCGTCAAGCTGTATATATTACGGCGCGATGGAACGTTTGCGCGCATCGACCGAAATATCAATGTGACTGTATAACGAACGGGGAGATCGCGGTTTTCTCCGAAAGGTTCACAACGCGTTTCTCTCGATGCGGTGGCACGTTTGATACATTTGATTTGCGTGCGGAATAGCGTCGCGACGATGAGTTTCGCTGTTTCGCGCGGCACTGAGGAGCGCCGGTAGCCCATTCATCGTCGACACCCCGTGGACGCGCGCCAACGACGTCGCGCAGGCGTTGCACCCTCGTCGTCGCAGCCCCGCGTCGTCGCTCCTCCTTCGGTCCCCGGTGGCGTCGCGACGCGTCATCCCGCTGCTGGAGGAGAGGACACCGAGAAAGAAATCGAGGGCTCTCGCGCCACGCGCGTTTTCTATGGAGCCCCGCGCGAAAACGACGCGATCGAGGTGGTAAGCGCCGTCGTGATTTATCGCCGCGGCGTTTTCCCGTAGGAAAAAGGCGCGCCAGAATCGCGGGCATTCGGCCGCGATTTATGGAATCCGCGCGGGCGGAATTTCTCCGCCGCGCCGGCAGCGCGGCGCGGAACGCCGTGTTTTGTTTCGCGCAAATAAGCGGAGGATCGTAGCGGAGTAATAAGAAGAAGGCGGGAGAGATGCGAGCGGAAGTTCGAAACGGAGATAAAAACGGATGCGATATCGGCGCGATATTTACGCCTGACTTTTACACGCGAGAAAACTTACAGTGTCTTCGCTGTCAAGAACGGAGAAACTTCGGGAGGCGTAATCTCTCCAAATTTGCATGTAATTTCTTTTATCTTTGTGCCAAAGAGGGAGAAAGAGTTTCGATAACAAATCGCAGTGTGTTTCTAATTGCGCTAATCGCTTTGCACTGCTCTCGGTTATCTCGGAGTTGGTCAAATAAAATTTAAAAATATCGCGAGATATCGTAGATAACGATTATTACAGTGGCACAGTATCGTAGGTTCGCAAATATATTATATTAAATGTGCTCCCTATCGTGGCTATTGCATAATGTATAATCAAAATTCAGCAATCTCGTTGCGCGTGACAAAGTCTTGCGTGAGTTTCGCTTAATATAACGGGTATCTCCCCTCTCTGAGCAGCAATGCGCTCCCGTCCGCAGCTGAAGACGGAAGGAGAAACAGAGCCGTCGTTCTCGAAGAGTCCGCGATATCGCAAGTTTCCATAAACGGCTGTTATCTATTTCAACGTGGCACTGCAATTCCGAACGGGCATTTCCGCTCACGAACCGGCCTCGTATCGGTCATGTCAATTGTGCGGCAATCGAGAGGCCTTCCTTTTCGCAGGAACGACTCGGTCGGGTTATTAGATCGCGCGATTCGCGAGTGAGAGATTTCATTGAGAAAGTGAGAAAGTGTAACTCAACGGGATTTCCACGACCTGATTTATAATCTATTCTTATTTCGGATGTCACAGCCCGAATCGGCATCTAACGTATAATCTTTCTCCTAATTTCATGAACTGAAAACCGGGCTCCGACTTGGACGTCTCTATGCAGCACTTTTGCGGCTCCTTGTGACTTTAGGAGGCGATAAACCCCAGTGACTTTCTGTGCATTCGCATCGCCTGCCGCGATTAATTATATTTGACAATGAGTTAAAAATAGCTCATTGTTAATTTTTATCTCTAATAAGAGACGATGTCCGATGATAGTCATACGAGCCGCGTTTACATAATACCGGCCGAGCGCTGTGAGTCGGCATGAAACATCTGTCAATGGAATCGCACATTCAGTACCGAGTGTGCGCTGTGTGTGCTCTGTGTAGAATGGAGAACCGGTTTAGCCGACGCTGCCGGTTGCCCCATTGAATCAGTGCGTGCTTCTGTTTCTAAATCTCAGTTTATATAATACAGTGAGAAGGAATATTTTTCATTAATCGTCTCTCTCGGAGTTTTATATACTTTATGGTACGTGAGATATAAAAACATTAAATCTTGTAACTCAATTTGAAATGGTGAAGTAATCGAACTAAAACATCGACGATCATCCAAGTTCTTTTTATTTGTTCAACTGAATTGAAAAAAATCGATTGATTGTATTAAAAGTTCCATAGACGTGTATTACATCGAAGTAACTAAATCTTTTTAACATCTTTTAATTTTAATTACTTTTCGTCAATCTTCTTAATTCATATGTCGCATAATTTCTTTATTTCTTACTACAATGGATCAATATGTAAGTGTTCATTATAATTATAACGTTGTAGCGAGTTGAATTGGTGATTTTGGTTAGTTTAGAAATTATTTTATCCATTTTGTAATAAATTTTAACGAACACGCTTCGTTTAGCACACAATACCGCTGATCGCGCAAGAATTAATTGCTGTTGACACGAAAGTGTTTAAAGGAAATTTCTTTATCATTCGTTTTCAAAATAAACTGTGCGAAATTATCGCGACACGTGTAATTTTTCTGCACAATTAGAGGTGGACAGATTAGTGAACCAAAACGGGGCGATTTACGGTGCAGAAGTGAGTGAGCAGAGGAATTCAGGTTGTGTCGAGCGAGATCGCAAACAGAGCGGATTATTTTCCCTTTTCCTCTCCCGCCTGCTTTTTTCTCTCGTCAAAAGTGGATTACATCGCTACGTGTAGATTTGGAAAGTATTTCGCCAGCGAGTCTCGCGGGACCCATTGCCCTCGCTATTTCGTTGTATCAAGATCTCAATTGGAGAACTAAGTGGATGAGTAAGTGATATGTTATAAGTAAATGACCCGAGCGAAAATTGAATCCACGGAATGCTAAACGAGATTACACCGCTGAATAAGGCGCTCAGATAACACTTTTTCTCTGTGTGTTATTTTTAGTCATTCGACGGTTACTCGCGTTAGATATATATCAACGACTTCTTCTTTTTCCCGTGCACTATTTTGAAATTTAACAGTCCGCAAAACTTCATCGGTCAACAATTTAATCTTTAGAAAAACTAGAGCGTAGAGTTCGGAAATGTAAAATATGATGCACGCAATTTAGAATTTGTTCGTGCGATTTTAAATTTATACAAAATTGTATAATCAGAATAATGCAGTGAATTCGAATCGTACAACTAAATACAAATAAACTCAAATGAGATTAAGAAAAGAAGACTTTAGTAGACTAAAAGAAATAATTACACATAATATTTTTAATAAAACTTGCTTAATAAATTCATGAAAGATTAATGTATTTCTTTGATAGACTAATTTTTTAAAAATCCAAAGAAATAAAAAATGTCCGCGAAGAAATGTTAAAAAAAAAGAGAGAAAGACATCTGATCGCACCTTATCTTATTCGACGTTGTGAGTAGCCGCGATAAAGTCGCTTGCATCGCGAAAAAATAAGGCTGAATCTGCTTGCAGTGGCCAAATGGTACGGGAAAGATAAATGCGGCAAGTATGTTGTGCGAAGATTGCCGGTTCTCGACTGGCTGCCGCGATACAGGCCCACGTGGCTCTTGCAGGATGCATTGGCTGGCATCACGGTCGGTCTCACCGCCGTGCCGCAGGGCATCGCTTACGGTACTGTCGCCGGTTTAAATCCTGAGGTAAAGATCACGAAAAAGAGAGCGGGCCGCCGTATAAATCTTGTATCGTATCATCCCATAACACATAAAATAAACGTTCCTCGGTTATAAATTTTTAAGAGATACTCTGATTGTGAAAATAAATCGACGCGCGGCAAGAAATAAGTTTTGCTTTCTCGGCACAACTCAATAACACTTCCTTACATTTAAATCAAATGTATCATTTAAAAGAGCGTTATCTTTCAAGTGATATTAAAATTCTTTTTAATGCCTGTGTACCGATGCACAAAATGAGAACATTTCCTTCAAGTACATTGCTTTCGGTATCTATTGCCGTTGCAATACTAATGCCGTTTAACTGCATAATTATCGAGACATGCATGATTTTTCATTAATGACGTCCGTTTTCAACAGCAGTACTTTGTTACAGTATGGACTGTACTCAGCATTCATGGCATCGTTTATATATATCATTTTTGGTTCATGCGAAAACATCACTATCGGTCCAACAGCCATTATGGCTACCATGGTTCAACCGTTGGTCGTAAAATATGGCGCTGACATGGCTGTACTAATCGCTTTTTTGAAAGGATGCATCATTGCGCTTTTAGGAATTTTAAATTTAGGTATGTCTTTTTAATACATTCCAAAGTAAAATATACGTATGCGTAACAATTTAAAAAGTAATTCATAATCGCTGCTGCATAAATGTATCCTTTTTGTTTTTTCCCCCCCCAAGGCTTTTTATTGGACTTCATATCGCTTCCTGTAATTACTGGCTTTACATCGGCTGCGGCGATCAACATAGCGTCTTCCCAATTTAAGTCACTCTTGGGCATTCCTGGTAGAACCGAGAGTTTTCTGGATTCTGTGATAGAAATCTTTAAGAATCTTAATCAGATCCGATATCAAGATACACTGTTGGGAATTGTTACAATCATCGTGTTGGTTTTGCTCAAGGTACAAAATCCACAAGCAAAGGCACAGGTTCTTCGAAAACGAAAACTAATTCTCGCTCCAGTCAGATTTCGCATCTCTCGCAAGAAGGCAATAATTTCGTATGCCGGAAGGGGATATTATTTGTATTTTTTTTTAACTATAGAGTACACCAGGACGGCGTACGGGAACAATCTTGCATAAAATAGGATGGCTTATTGGTTTGTCCCGCAATGCGTTAGTCGTAATCGCAGGCACTGTCATGGCGTATATTTTTTACACTAAAGGTCTAGAGCCTTTCAAGTTAACGGGTAAGTAGATAAATCGTTTGTTTAATATTGGCGTTTTCTAAATTGTGATTAATTTATTGATCTAAAATAGGCTTTGAAGGCAATTGAACGCGGTAATTAGTCACCAGATAATTTTAATCAATTATCTTTCATTTGACGTTTCTCTACAAATTCCACACTTATGGAATTGAGTTTAGAAGATTTATTGTGTTATCGATGCGCGTTGCGGAATAAATTCGCGATAATAAATTTTGTTGCCGTTAATTAATCATCGAATTTTGAAACCTTCGATATCGATGAACCTCCTTTCGTATCGAAAATCGATTTGTTAAACGTATGTTCAGTGCGGTTAAAACTGTTTAAGATTAATTTACAATCTTTCAAATTATTATCAACATTTATCAGTTATAACGTTCCTTTCTGGGAGCAAAGCTCAATGTTATACGACGCTTACGATAAAGAATAAGTTTGTTTTCATCGCTCAAATCGCGAAATGTGGTTTGTTCCCGTTTCGAGATTGTACTGTTAAAAAAAAGACTTGGCTTCATATGGGCAGATATCACGAGAAAATATATCTTTCACGCGCTGATATAGCGGATTAAAACGCGAATAACAGACAAAGCGTTGCAGGCACAATGGGGCAGGGTTTGCCACCGTTCGCACCTCCGCCGTTTTCGACGACCTTTCAGAATCAAACGTACAACTTTGTGGAAATGACTACCGCAATGGGAACGACGCTCTTCACGATACCGGTCGTATCAACTATCGAGCACATAGCCATCGCGAAAGCGTTTGGTAATTAAGTTTTTATCATTCAATTACCGCTATTGCTTTCACACGATTTCGGGGAGTAAGGGTTTTATAGCGAGAGAGACTTTTTCGTACGACACTTTTCACGCTTTGACTTAAAAACGCACGATTTTACCATTAACTTTTACCGATGTAAGAGCATTGTCCTTTTTTACTTACACGAAGTAGAATCCAGGCCTAACAAATGAGCGTCAACGAATACGAAGCGCAAAATTGAGCCAATTAAGTGGATCATTTATGTTTTTCTCCACTCGTTTGCTCGATCGGGATCCCACTTTACGCATTGTTATTTCCGAGAATCGTTAAAGTCGAGTCTGTACTTGACTCGAGGAGGATAATTGAATAATTATTTTAGCAAAGGGCAAATCTTTGGACGCCACGCAGGAAATGATCGCTCTAGGATTCTGCAATGTTTTCGGATCGTTCGTTCGCTCGATGCCAGTTACAGGATCTTTCACACGAACGGCCGTCAATCATGCGTCAGGCGTTAAAACCACACTGGGGGGAATATTTACAGGTAAATGGCGAACACAAATTTTATCACTTTCGTCTTCGGTGTACACTAATTTGAATCCTAATCGACTCGATTATGCAAACGTATCTCACAACGTACTTGAGAGTTGCTACAGAATATTTAATTCAAGTTTTTGATACAAAATTAACACTTTCTGTTTAAAATATGAAATGCATGATTTTATCGTAAAGTCACAACTAAATCAAAAATCGAATAGCCTTCCCGAAGATTGGAGCAGAGAAATATCCGAGGGGGAAACCGCTGAGGGCATTGTGGTGTACAGATTTGCGGCATTACTAGGCATTTTTGGGGGCATTTTTTGAGTATTAGGCCTTGCTGGGGCATTATAAAGATAAAATAAGATAATAAAATAAAGTAACGGCCACTGGGCATTAGTGGGCATTGGTGTACATTTTGCTCGACGGTTTCTCCCTCGGAAATCTCTTAATTTTATAGCGAGGATATCTCTTTTTGTTCCTCGGAGCATTGCTTCATTACGACGACTCTTTCAGGTGGTTTGGTATTGCTCGCGGTTGGTCTCTTGACCTCTACTTTTCGCTTCATACCGAAAGCAACGCTAGCCGGTCTCATCATATGCGCCATGTACTACATGCTCGATTTCTCAACGTACGCCATGCTGTGGCGCGCCAGAAGTAAGTTCCGCATATCTATCCTCCTTTCTACTTGCTTTCTCTCCCTCTCTCTTTCCCCTGTCCGATTCACCTGTGCGCGATCTAACCAGCGTGGCGTCAATGGTGCACGCCGCACAAAAGCGAGCTTGCGTCAGCGAGAGCACCACCCACACTCGGGATGCATTCGTGGGGCGCATTTGTTCTCGAAAAGCCCGCGCGAAACAATAATGCTCGAGCGCGCCCTTGGTGGCATTTGTTGTTAAGACGGAGTAGCGCCACCCGTTTCCGTTAACTTTTGTCACGGGCTTCATCTCGAGCTCATCCGCAGCTTCGCGGCGGACCCGGCGATATCGGTTGCGGGCGAGCCATTTCGCGTGAGTAGACGTGTAGATAATTTCGCGCATTAAATTAGAATGTTCTAAACGAGTCTTATCGTTAATTAAAATTGCAATTTTATTGCCGCCGGACTGATGGTCCTCGAGAAAGACGTTTTTATACAAAAAAAAAGAATAAAAATAATTAATTGGTAAATACATCGATACGAAGGTGGTTTAATCTTGTTTTGAAAACATATACTAATATGGGAGTGTCTGTAAATATTGTTTTAGAGATCGATTTCGGTGTAATGATGCTGACATTGGTCCCGTGTGTTTTTCTTGGGTTGGAGTACGGTATCTTGATTGGCATCGTTGTTAACCTAGTAGCGTTGCTGTATTTCTCAGCGCGGCCTTCCGTTCGGACGAAAATTGAACAGGTACAGTGATAACAGATTACCGTATAGATCCTTATCAAAGAATTTCACGTCGCTAATTTACCATTGCGATTACCGTCGTTACTTGCCAAGCAAAAAAACAATTGAATAAAAATCTCACTTTATTAATATGAAAAATGTAACTCTGTAAATATTGAATAATTCCGTAGCCAAATATCTTCTACGTTCTAATGTATTCAGAGGGTGGTATTTGTACTCGGTTCGCAATAATTTTAACGTCCAGAATTAAATAACGGTCGTCGTTCTCTTGACACGATCGATACGAGAGAGAAGAATACGTATTCAACAGATATTATTGCAACGCAAAATGACGCTGTCGTTTAAAAATCAAGCTGACGCTGTATTTGCAGCTTGATCCAATTTAATCATGCTGGGATCGTTTAAACGTAGCCGAGACCCATCATCCCTCGTCAGATTAATCTACCGTAACTAAGCGAACCGGTGAAATTGATACGTCCCTCGATACTTGGTCCCTTTTTGACCTTTCCTTCTTGTAAAAATGTTTAAAAAAATTCCACCTTCAAATACCTTCAGCGCTGTATTTTACCGTGTAAACTACTTGGCATGCAGCTTTATTGAATTCCCGGTCACGAAACAGATTCGCGTGTACTTAAACAGCGGATCTTTTTAAACTGGCAAAGGGCCAGTTTAAAAAATATCGCCGCTGGACGTACGTGTTTTCTCAACGGTCCGGAATATTTTCCCACTAAACAGCGACTAGCCGCGAGTATGAGCGTGTACGATACCGTATCTTGTTTTTCTTTGTCTCGGATGCAGATCGAAGGGGAAACTGTGATAGTCATCGTGCCCGAGGAAGCAGTAGCCTTTCCCGCGGCGGAGCGTCTGCGTGCTAACATAATGAAGCTTTCCGGAGAGAGCGAATGCAACGTGATACTCGACTGTAAGAACCTGAAGAGGCTCGATGTTACGGTCGCCAAGGTAAGCAATCAAGCGAAAGATGCCAATGAAATAAGACGCTTCTTCGGGCGGATTCGAAGAAAGAACGCGAGCACGGAGATAATGACGATAACCGAACGGTGTCGATTTCCTTATCGATTGGAATAACAATTAAAATTAATCCGCTACGTATTAAGATCATTTATACGAGGGGGAAACCGCTGGCCAAAATCTCGTACACCAATGCCCACTAATGTCCCATTACTTTATCTTATTATCTTATTTTGTCTTATTTACCTTCTTTTATCTTATTCTATCCTATTTTATCTTATTTGATCTGGATTCACTTAGTAATTTAATTGGCCACCTCCACCCGTGCCAGGTCCCAAGTGGCTTTTACGTTTCAAATTGATTATTTTGTCTTATTTTATCTTTATAATGCCCCAAAAAATGCCCTAGTAATGCCCAGTAATGCCGCAAATTCTTGTGCACCACAATGCCCTCAGCGGTTTCCCCCTCGGATCATTAAATAAACGATTCGATTAGAATCATAGGGAACGATGCATTAGCAACGATACACATTGCAACACGGAAAAAAAAGATGTTGTGTCAACAAGACCAGAGTAATTGAAATAGAGTCGTTGAAACAACGTCAGTATTAATAAATGAAAAACGTCAGATTGTTGTCTTAATAATCTGGATATTTAGTTAAGTGCCTAAAATTAAAATCCACAGCGAATACAATTGAGTGAAACGTTTGTGTTTGTTGCAGCCCGTGACGTTAACGTTTAATTCGTGCAACTTCACTTCGCTTAATTCAACATCTTCTTTCCCGTGTAGGTCTATTAAAACGACAAGTTAATTTTGCCGTCAATTAACTATACGATAGCTGCCTGTATCGAGTTTTTTAACAAGTAAAATCAATTTTCGGAGATTTCTATTTCCAATAAGTATATTTAAACAAAATGGGACTGAAAAATCAAATTGTTACGCTAAAGGGACAAAGAGTCGCGTGCAGATGTACGGGGGCAGTTTATGAGAATTTATAATAAAGCAACAACAATGTCGATCGATTAAAAATAAATTAAAACATCTGCGCGTGACAAGTTTTAACAAACATAATTCCTGTGCGAAAATTGTAAAATAATGTCACGTACACGTTTGCCGCAATCAGAAAGTCAAGTCATCTCAAGACGATGACAAGGTTTACAGATTTTATATACGGTCGCTATTAAACGTGTCGATAAGAAAACTGACAATTTTATCAGCGAAAAATCTATTTGTTCGTCCAATCGTTTGTGCAAACAGGCAGCTGGATGAGCATACGTGGACGATTCGATACAGCGCGGCGAGGTTTATTCAGCAAACAGCGCGTCGCACATGCTAACGCGCTATTGTCATCGTTCTCTAAGTTCTTAGCGCGTTGTGTGTGCGCATTGCGTGAATGTTGCAAACAAAATTTCCCGGCGGAAACCTCGCGGAGAAGCAAAGGGGCCTTCGAGAACGATACGCGTCCGGTTTTTCGCGCTTCGTCCTCGTCGATTTTAATTTTGAAGATACCTTATATTCCGGCTCTAATTTTGAAAATATCTTATATTCCACGCGCGCGGAAGCCAGACCTCATCCGCACGGCGAACTCGCACCGCGCGGTAATTAACATAAAATCGATCGTCTTTGCAGAACGTCAAGCTTCTGGCGAGGGACCTTTCGGTACGTGGGCAAACAATTGTCTGCAGTAATTGCAACGAGAACGTGAACGCGACTCTGAAGGTCGTGGCGCCGGAATTATTAAACGTCAAGGAAGATAGCGGTAATCATGGCTGAGGGGTGGATCTTCTTTTTCCCTCCCCATTCGCACGCTCACGAATCTGAATGCGGGCCGCCTGGGTTCACAGACAGATATACCGCGAGGTGTTTTTTTTTTAAATAAATATGACCGCCGGGTATTATTAGACTTTAATTAAACCCGGATTAATCCTCGCGTTATATCGCAGATGTTTCCTTTTCAAAAACAGCCGAGAGCTCGCGACTTATTAAATTTCCTCGCGTCATACGCGGGCTATTTATACCTTTAACTAAAATGAAACAAGTATGCGTCCTGTTCGAGAAGAAGAAGAAGAAGGACAGACAGAGAGAGAGAGAGAGAGAGAGAGAGAGAGAGAGAGAGAGAGAGAGAGAGAGAGAGAGAGAGAGAGAAGCGCGAAGAAATGCACAAGTATCGAGGCAAATGGATTAGATTCCAACTGGAATACAATGCAATCTGTGAATGTCAGACATCTTCGTCGCGTTCCTCCTTATTTCGTGAACGCTGAATATTTTTCGCGGCGTTTCTCTCCGAGGCAACGCCGGCGCGTGCCTATCAGATACGTTCGCACGAAGTTCACTTAAGGCAGAGCTGTCCACGAACTGCTCATTTCGGCCGATTTTCGCGAGTACCGCCTATCACCCCCTACTCCAGTCATTAAACAACCGTAACCAAGCGTGCGACGCTCAGCTTCAGGTACGACGTATCGGTAATCCGACTCCGTTGCGTGTCCCTTGACTGCCAAATGTCAGTTTCTAAAACGTGATATGTTTAACATCTTTTTAAATAATTATTTCAATGAGAAATTTTTAATTTTCGAATATTAATTATATTGACGAGAATAGTTTTAGTAATAGATTTCCACGTCACCCAGGAGGTACTATAATTGACGCGTTTCCCCAGTGTACTGGGGAAACCACTTAAAAAAACGCGTCAATTATAGTACCTCCTGGGTGATGATTAAAAATTTCTCATTGAAATAATTATTTAAAAA
>NW_011967242.1:2431496-2444365 GCF_000949405.1 Vollenhovia emeryi | reverse complement strand
GGACAGCTCTGACTTAAGGAAACTGTCGGTAAAACTGTCACCGGCGGATAGCACGTCGCATATAATCGAGACTGTACCATGCACGCTAATTATTTCTGTGAATACAAAAAATGAATGCTTGAGTCGACTCACCGGCGATGATATGCCGCCATTGTCCATGCGCCGACTGCTGCTCCGCTGCTCCGGACACCCCGTTGGCGCGAACACGATCGCGCTAATTAAACGCGGCGCGGTAATTCACACGGCACTCCCGTGTCTCTCACTGCGTGCGCGGTGCACGCGGGACGAAGAAATACGCGAAACCCGCCGCATCGCGGTGTGTTCACGCTCGCGGACGTCGATCGGAGCGAAGTTGTCGCGCGTCTCGCGGCGAGGGACGCGCCGGCAACTTCACGCCGACGCGCGAGTCGCAATATACAGACCGCGGATTCGGACATCGCAAAGAAGCAACTATCACGCTCCGCGGGAATGAAACGCATCGAAAAGAGAAAAAAACAACGCCACGAGTCTCTGTAAACGCGAACAAACGAGCGTACGAACCGAAGACGATACGTTGTCGATTCACCCGCCGACTGTTTCGCTCGCCCCCGCCATTTATACGCGACGCCGTAATTCACGCGACGCTCCCGACACTTTGGACGACTCTCCCGTGTTTCTCTGTGCGTGCGCGGTGCACGCGGGACGAAGAAATACGCGAAATCCGCGCGAAACACACCGCATCGCGTAGCGCGCACTGTTCGCCTCCGCGGACGTCGATCGGAGCGAAGTTGCCGCGCGTCTCGCGGCGAGGGACGCGCCGGCAACTTCACGCCGACGCGCGAGTCGCAATATACAGACCGCGGATTCGGACATCGCAAAGAAGCAACTATCCCGTTTCGCGGGAATGGAACGCATCGAAAAAAAACAACGCCACGAATCTCTGTAAACGCGAACAAACGAGCGTACGAACCGAAGACGATACGTTGTCGATTCACCCGCCGACTGTGCCGCTCGCCCGCGCGATCGCGATCGCGCCATTTATACGCGACGCCGTAATTCACGCGACCCTCCCGACACTTTGGACGACTCTCCCGTGTTTCTCTGTGCGTGCGCGGTGCACGCGGGACGAAGAAATACGCGAAAACCGCGCGAAACACACCGCATCGCGTAGCGCGCACTGTTCGCCTCCGCGG
Organism: Vollenhovia emeryi; assembly: GCF_000949405.1. Taxonomy (NCBI): domain Eukaryota; kingdom Metazoa; phylum Arthropoda; class Insecta; order Hymenoptera; family Formicidae; genus Vollenhovia; species Vollenhovia emeryi. Next base: position 2,443,193 of record NW_011967242.1, on the reverse strand, counting down.
ACGTCGATCGGAATGAAGTTGCCGCGGCGAGGGACGCGCCGGCAACTTCACGTCGTCGCGCGAGTCGCGATGTACCGCCAATTACGAATATCGCGGAGAGGCAGGCAATAACTAAAATCGCGCTTTGCGGAAGTAACACCGGGAATTGCAGTATCGCTGTAACGTTGCTGCAATATCGCGGCAATGTTCTATGTTTCCTGGGTTAAATTCCAGGGATTAACAAGTCTATCGGTCGAAACTGTCCCGCTGGATTCTTGAAATCTGCAGGATTCCTCTCTCACGGGACTCTTTCACTTTCACAGACTCAGGTCACTTTCACACACGTCTTCCCAGCGAGAAATGTATTTGCTCGTCGATCGATGTCGAATTGTTTCTGGCTGGCTCTCTTCCGCCCGCGATTTTCGAATGGATTGACGGCGATCTTTTCTTTTACGACACGCGAACTCGCGATCGACGCGACGGGAGACAACCACAGACTTCTACGTACTAACTAGTTCACTACGCGCGCGACGAAGGATCGTAGTAGCAAAAAAACATCGCGATTGAGTCTTGTTTACATACACACGTGTACGCGCCGCGCGCGACTGTTCGCGACTGCCTTCGGCAGCGACGTCGCTTTTGTTTAATACGCGTGAACGTAAGAATGTTCGGGGACTTTGCCCCCGCCCTTCGGCCGTCGCCCGCGGGCACTTCGAAGTTTCCCAGTTTTACAACCGTCCGATTTCTAATCCATAGACGTAGAAGACTGCGATCCACTTGACGCTGCAAATGCGTTGGCGCGTTCTTCTTCTTCTTCTTCTCCTCCTCCTCTTTTCTTTAGAGCAAGAAAGCTTTGAAGCATTTGCAGCATCAAGTGAACCGCAGCTAAAAGCATAGACTCGGTGCACGCTACATCTTTTCCGTAACATACGTTAGGTCGAATCAATCGCAGGAAAAGCGATAGCTTAGAAAGACTTCGGACGTATTTCGAAAAACAAGTCAGGTATATAATATTGTACGAATGTTATAATAGATACAGTAATATTAGATGCTGTCAATGTTATAAAACAATGTTATAAAGCAATGTTAGACGTTGATAAAAATATTTGGATTTGCAATTTCGGCCAACGGCGATGAGCGAGCATCTGCACGGAGAGAATTTTCTTTTGTAATTTACCCTGAAAAACACGTAATCGTGGGACAACATGGCACTTTGAAGAACTTTATGACAGTTTTCTGAAATTTTACCATACATTTTACTAGTAGTTTATCTATTTCATTATTTTTATATAATCATATATATAATTATATAAAATTTATATTATATAATTTAAAAAAACATAAATAAAAAATTTCAAAAAACTCTCATAAAGTTCTTCGAAATGCCACGATGTCCCACGATGATTTTCAGGAGAAATTTTAAGAGAAAATTCTGTCCGTGCAGATACGAAAATTGGTGGGAAGTGGAATTAAAGACGCTCAGCGAGCGTGTAATTTGTTTCAGCGCGTCGCGCACATACGCGCGACGAAAACCGGAAGTGCCATGCGGAGGCTGTTGTATTACGTTGATTAGCATGCGGGAGCGCAATTAGCCTAATTTCTTTTCGATTCGCGTGCGAGAATATTTTAAGCAATAAAGCACAGGCGGAACAATGGCCAATTTATTTAACGCTAAATGGCTCGCTGCCATCGCGGGAATTAGTGGCAATTCGTTAAGTCACTTTAAATTGACAGCAATCTCGTATACATAATCGCAGCGACTAAAATGTAGGGTATTAAAATAAAGCTGATTCTCGCGGAGCGGTCGTTCGAGTTTTACAATCGGGAATAAATAAATTTGAAAAGAATCCGCGCAAAAGAGGGAGAAACGCATGAAATTATTTATTCCTTAGATAAGTTATCCGTGCGAATATAAACTATGTCCCCTCTCTCCAAATTCATCTCGGAAATTTTTTAAATATTTCTTCGTCCAAGAGGCAATCATGATTTTTTAGTACATTTTATACATCGTGATTTCCGAAGGGCTATTCGCCAGTCGCTAGAGACCTGAGCGACGTGAATCTCGACGGCGAGAGTAAAAAAAGGAAGACGAAAAGCAACACGTACATTTCAAAGGCGCAAAGAACACGCAGAGAATATACGGGACGCTTCTGCAGGATGCATTCCGACCGAAGTGGAAAAACATCTCTCTCATCTCTCGCAAAGCATTTATTTCTATTCCTCTACTTTTATGCGGATCGACGTGTCGACGTGTCTCAGCTACTAGAGGCTTACAATCTTCGGCACGATTCGATGACGATTGTCGATGTGCCGTTCCATCGTCTCGTTTTCGCGCAGAATCCAGTAGCATATCTTGCAGTATTTCTGGCAGTGGGACTTGACGTGAGTCGACAGAGAGAACAACGTGGCAATGGGCTCCTGGCAGAGATTGCACACGTAGCCCAAGACACGCCGAGCGCCAGCAGCCTGAAAAGTCCAACGGCGATTATTATTTTCCATTTTTTTAAATAAATAAAATCGACACATTATCGCGATAATAAAATGGAGTAACGTCTCGCCTTTCCTCCAGTTAGAGATTAAGCTACACGGGCAGAATTTTCTCTTAAAATCTATCCTGAAAATTATGTGAGACAACATGGCACTTCGAAGAATTTTATGCGAGTTTTTGGAAATTTTACCATACATTTTACTAGCAGAATGTGTGGCAAAATTTCCAAAAACTCTCATGAAATTCTTCGAAATGCCGCGTTGTCTCGCGATCATTTTCAGGATAAATTTTAAGAGAAAATTCTCTCCGTGTACAATTCACTCTTTTCCTCGAATCCGAGCACGCCTTTAATTCTACTTTAAGATTACACAGAGCCAGGCTACAATTCACTTACAATGTATCAGTTATTTCATCTACATATTCGCTCGTAAAATGGCATTGAACGATTCGATTAGATCTCGATTATTTTACTCTCGTCAAAAGTCTCATTATGCGAAATCAACGACGGCATTTTGCTTAAACGTTTGATTTGATTAAAGAGTTACATGCCACTGCGATATCCTAATAACGCGTATAATGGAAGAAAAACAATCTCCCGAAGATCAGAAAAAGCAGGGCAGGGAAATTTTCTTCCGGTAAATTTACTGGGAGAAATCGCTGTGATAAAAATAAGTACGACAAATTGAATTTCATCGCTTCGCAACGTGTTTATTGATCGCTTCGCAAAACTTTTCCTCGTTTCTGATCGCCCCACGTCACTGACACCCACGTTATTTTCGCTCTTCCGCGGAACCGTCCGCAAGAAACGCCGGGAAGAGCGCAGCTCCGACGTCTCTCCCCGGGAGAAATCGCGGGGAAAAAGTCGACCGAGACCGCTGGCTTTCAACGCCAAACAGCGAATGAACCGAGAGGAAATCGTGGAAAACGCAGGCAATCCGGGGAATACGGCTTAATGTCGTCCTCAAGTTTTTATCCCGCGTGACGTTTTGCGCTCATCGACGCCCTCGTCTTCCCCGTCGTCGCGCTGCAATATTGTCGTTGACGCTAATCGTTCCGTCTAATGCATCTGTCAAGAGGTTGAAAAGATGCGGCGAAGTTCGTCAAGAAGTAGAAATAAAAGTTATCTTTCCTTCCTCTTTCCGCTATTGACTAATTTCGAGACGTGTAATTCACTTTTGAGAGAGCCTCTTCCCTTAGTGAAGCTCGCATTGTCCTTTCTTCAAGCGAGTCAGCTGCTTATACCGATTCATTTTTAAATCAGCCAATCTTGCGTGCGTCATTTTCCAAGATAACTTAATTAGCTAATGTACATGTGCAATGTGAAATGTGCTCTTTTATATATTACGATTTTATATCTTAGAGACTATGGTCAAGCTGCCACTAGAAAATGCGTCAAAGTATTCTTCTCTTCCTTTCTATTAATAAAGACAGGAGAAGAGAAAGCGTGTGTCAGGCGGCAGCTTGACCGCAGCCAAAGTTATATTTATGAGATGGTCTGAAAACTGAACACTGGAAATGAGAACAGATCGCCACAAGTTTTCGATGAGTAATCTATACTTACAAAACTTGCATCACCGCCACCATTGTCGTGCATCAACTTCTCGGAAATTACACTGTAATGCGGCATTCTCGAGCTCGTCTCTTTTCGTCGTAGTAGGATAATTGGATGTTTCTGTACCTCTAACTGCAAACAGCAAATTCTCGATAAATTGCACACTTCAGGAGTTTTCGACAATGATACTTGCATGCAAATTTCCTTGAAATTATGACATTTCGGCCCAGTCTCTGCCGTGAGTTGTTAGCCAGAAGTCGGAACGACATGTCGACCCTTTTTCTTTCACCCAGATAGAAAAGGGATCGACATATAGTTCCGACTTGTAGACCGGGCCTTAAGAATCCTCCAAGGAGGTGACTCCAGTCGCTATAAATAAAGAGGGATACCTTTCTCGAAGTCTGCACAGGTGTGGGGATGTCATAGATAAAGTCCTTCTTCGTCATTTTCTCACTGATGTTACGATTACATCGCAGATTGTACTTGGAAGCATCCAAAAACTTGGCAGCTGACGACGCAACCTCCTGGCAAGAGTTCATATTTGCATTCTGCCAGTCATTTGTCTCAGTCTTTATCCCACCATCGATTATTCTTACGAGACAAAAGCTTTTCGCACGAGGGACAGTTGAAAGTCACGGACGCGTCCGAGAGCACCATTCGACTTGTATCTACCGAACCTAGTGGCTTTTTCAGACTGTAAACATGAGAATAAAATCAATATAACGTAAACGATAAATTGAAACAAATATAACGTAAACGAATAGTTTTAACGAACTGCTTGAAACAAATTCGCCGAAGAAAATACGATGGCAGGCTCGCCTGATCTTGACGTGTGAGAAAGATGCTGCGCGAATTTAACTAACCGGAAGATCAGTTTATTATGAAATTTATTATTTGTTATAATTATAATTACAGATGTTCCTTACAGGATAATTTCTCATCTCGTGAGAATCACATCGATATAAGATTTAGCAAAACATATCTTCTATATATATATTTAACGTTACTTATTACATGTTAGTTCATTTAAAAATCATCGATTTCGCATTAAGTTAGATGTTGCTTATACAAACAGAGAATAAGGGTAATCTAAGTTTTTGTCTTAAATCTACTTCGTAACAACCTCTGTTATGTCAAAGGATAAGACACTGCGCTCATACCTTTAACTTTTATATTGTTGTCGCGGTATCTGAAAACATCACGATATTATGTACATGTGACTCTACCCTAGCCATCAAATTCAGCCGCCGTCATATATGTATATATATATATGTATGTACGTGTATGTATATACATAACGTGTATATAACACATGTATATTTGTAATATATACATATATCTTGTTTATTGTGTATGCACATATATATAATATTTATTATATATATGTAACATGTATATATAATAGCTAATAAAACGTTAAAAATAAATAGAACCATTTTATCTCTAAAGAAAAAGTATATTACGGCGCGACATTAATTTCGTATGACTAGAGAATTGTGGCATTGAGAGGTGATTAAAATTATCGAAGTAAATTATGCGTTTCTCCCACTCCGAATACAATTATACGTTATTTTTTTTTCATAAACATTCTAAAGGACTATACTAGTTCAATTCATTTACAATTGAGATATTCTAATTGTCGCTGGACAAACGTTTGACATATGCTGTATATCTCTTAGCACAACAAAGTTCATTGAATTAATGGATTAGATCTGCACCAGAAATTAGCATAAGAAAAAATTTTTTTCATATTGAAAAACTAGCTTAACTTCAGTTATTAAAAATGATTGCAAAATACTTCACAGATTTACTCACACGATATTTACATCATTAAAATGCTAATACATTTACGTAATTAAGTAAAAACAAATTTGCAACTTTTACTTGATTGATCATAGGTATAATTGCGAAGCTTGATTACATGTATAGAAACAGCTGTGTACACGGAAAAAAATTATGCTGTATCAACAAGATCAGTGTAATTGAAATAAAATCGTTGAAACAACGTCAGTATTAATAAATGAAAAGCATGAGATTGTTGTCTTAATAACCTGGATGTTTAGTTCAACGCCTAAAATTAAAATCCATAGCAAATACAATTGAGTGAATTATTTACGTTTGTGGCAGCTCGTGACGTTAACGTTTAATTCAAGCAACTGCATTTTGCTCAATTTGGAATGATACTAAAAATTATGAATTTGCAGAGATTAAGTGGAAACATTGCAACATTATATAGAGAATACTCTTTTGCAAAAGTGCCAAAAAGGTTTTTATCAATGCCATGCTGGATCTAACCCTTTAAATCAATTGTACTCTTCACACATGGAGTCTTGTACATTACGTCCAAATATAAAATGTAACAATGTCAAATGTAAATTATATACACATATAAAATGTAAGCTTTTAAATAGGCCTTTGACATTAAAAATAGGCATTAGATCGTTGGCCATACACAGAGAAAGAGAGAGGGGGGAAAAAAAGAGAGAAAGAAGCATACACTCTCTCTGCATTCTGTGTAATTAAAAATATTTAGAAGACATAATAACCTCTATACAATACAGAGAAAGTAGACGAATCCAATCTCGGGCATATCGCGATTATTCGCTTATCGTAAAATAAATCATAGATTCGTCATAAGAAAACAGATAAAAACCATTTTATTCTTGTAAAAATGACGATTATTGCGCGAATCGGACGATATTTAAATGAAATTTCTAGGGTTAGGACTCTCTAGGTTTCCTCAAAGAGGAATCTTGATGCAACAGGAGCGGTATTCTTTCTTGTCTAACCTCGGGAAGTGTCGCTAGCTCTTGAACCGGGCTTCGCTGCCATATACTTCTCGTTGCCATTTCGTGGTAACCCCTTCTTCTTACCTAGAGATCAGACATTTCTATTGTTGATATACCTGAGCACCCTCGTCAAAGTCGCTCGCAACGGTTTTTCGTTACGTTGCACTCGCGAATTTTGGTCACGAAATTAGAATCGAGATATTTACTTGTCTATGATGAAGCTCGTGCAGGTACAATGTAGACAGAGACATGTCGGCAGCGGTTAATTCTGTAGGTACATACGGATCTGTATGCGTCTCCATAACGTAACTGTGGCCCGATCCGAATACAGAAGCGCCTAGCGACTGATTTGATATACCTTGCTGCAAATCATATAGGAATCCCTTATCATTGTGCAACGGACCTTCCGTCTTGGACACACCTCGACGTAGAATGGTAGACTTGGTGGCAAACGATTGATCGGCGCCGACCGATGTGGCCGATGTACCCGGCTGATTTGTGAAAATGTTACTCATGCTAGGTACGCTCACTTGATTTATCGTACTTCGAATAATATTCGACACGTGGTCTTTGTACTGTAACAATACACGACAATGTTAATGTACTGATAATGCGTGAAGCAAGCTGGCAACATTATTCAGTGAAGCAAAGAAAGATCGAGCACTTACACCAAGACCGGACAGGCTGTTCAGACTAGCTATCAGAGGATTGTTGTAAGGATCAGGGTCGGCAGTTACTTCCTTCTTAGCCCTCTCTCTCAAAGCAGTTACGAAATTTTCTGCGTGGGACGGCGGCTTCCATTCGGGATTCGTCAGAGTGAAGTGTATGAGGGATAACTCGGTCTTGCCATCCTCTGCCTGGGCATAGTGATTCGACATCGGTACTTGGTACTTGTCCGAATCAATGCCGTATCCCGTGCTATCCCCCGGCAGGGGTGAGACTGTGGGACTGTGCGCTACAGTCTGCCACATGGGATTGCCGTGTTTACGCACGTCCATCTGGGCGAAGCTGCACACGTCACCAACTCCGGCCACTTCGATCGTGAAGTTACGAAAAAAGTCTACTATCTCTAGGGCCCGGTGTCTCATACGGAAGCACAAAATGTATGTCGTCACGAATGGAGAGACGAGCTCTTCTAGCAGATGCACCGCGCGATACTGGAAGAGCTGCGCCACTTGGGCCCTCGTGATATGCGTATGAGCAGTTCCTCGCCAACTGTCCGGTCTGTAGTGAGTGTGGGCCAGCACGGCAGTTAGAAGAGTCTCGGGACACCAAACCAGATTCTCGTCGGGTATAATTGCCTTCGCGGCCGCGGCGACCGCGCCCAGCATGGTCATGTAGGCGACCACGCGCTCCATCGAGAATATCGGCTCGTAGACCAATGTTATGACCAGCAATACCGCCAACACGCTGCCGGTGACGAACGCAATGTGCTTGGCGAATATCGTCATTATCGGGGATGTGAAGCTGCTCATATACTTGGAGGCGGGACGGTATGCGCGACTAAGACGCGCGTTCAATTCGTGGTCGAGTTCGTTGAAGTGACGCAGGTACAACCGACCGTACAAAGACCACGTCCGCATCGCTAGAACGCTTGGTTCACGTTTGATAGTCTGTCGACAATATGTCATACGTTAGTGTTGATTATCGTGTTAAAAGTCTCATCGATTGCGAATAGGCATAGCTACTTACCTCCGCGTAATTAAAAAATGTATACAGAACCTGCCACAAGAGAATAAGGAAACACAAGAAGAAATTGGCGATACCGACCCATAGAATATGCTTAGACAGTGATCGCGCAAGTTCCTGCCTTTTACTCAGCTTTTTATAATCCTCTTTTAGATGCCAATTATTTTCGAATGGTGACCACGGTCCCCCTAAGGGAGCGATTAAAGTTATTTCTAGAAAAGTTACATATACTGTCACGCACACACATTTCGCACAACTATACTTACAAAACAGTAATAATTCGATATTGTATTTCAATCCTCGTGTCAAAAATATGACTTCCCCTATGATGGGGAATTTGAGCCGCACGGGTAAGAGGGACTTGTTGATCATAGCTACCATGTAATTCTTATGTCTCAATATCCTGTGGTATATATCTAATTCCGTAAGTTCTCTCTTGTGTATGCACATCTCTTGCTCCTTCTGCACTTCTATCACGCGCTTCTGTATCTCGTGCCACGTGTAATTGTCTAGCTCGCCGTCGGCGATTTTCAGCGCGGTATTAAAGAACATTTTGATCTCCCAGAATTGCGACAGGTGGTATAAGCCTTTGAGGAATTGGAGAATAAAGAAAATCGTCGCGACCACGAGGAGGCTCCAATAGAACGAAGAGATCGTCTTCACGCAATCGCCTATGCCTATTATGGCATCGCTTTTGTGGCTGGTGCTGTTCGTATCCCCGCCGCCACTAAAAGCACAGAACGTCACAATGTCCGTGTTGCAAAATACTATGCGCTTAAGCCCAGCTTTACCTATATTTGCCGTAGTCGATGCAGTGAAAGAGATAGGTGACGAACGTGACGACGAAGAAGAAATGCACTAATTCCATAAGTTCCTGGAGCATCATACAGACGAAGCCGTGCTGCTGGTGATAGTGGTACATTCGCGTGAAGAATGAATCTAGGTCTTCGACGTGATTCCATCGTGCTTTGTTACTCTCCGGCACTACGTGGATGATGACACCTGATTCCGGAGGCGCTTCCTCGCGATCGTCCTCATCGTCCGCATCCTCCTCCTGCCCCTCGTAAGGCTGTATGCGTTGATAGCTACTGTCCAGTACCGTCGTCATCTGCGAACGCGAGTTTCATGTAGAAGCTTTACGATTCTATTTTATTTCGACTCAGTCGCTTGGGACAAGTAAATTTCCCAATTGTACCGAGATTATTTCCTTCCATATTAAATGTACACGTTACAAACAGAACGCAAGAATATAAGTGATCGGCGGATCTCACCGTTTGCGCTCGTCGGTCAGGCTCTACACAGGTAATGACAGTTTCTCGTTTCATTCTTTCATGTCATTCAATTTATTTAGCTACCAGTCGATGGTTGATTCTCCAGCATCTGCAATGCAAATCGGCAGCTCAAAATAGTATCGGAGGAACGTAGCGGTTTCTAATTGTTACGTATTTTATCTCTTAAAAAATACAATGTGTTAAGTACACGAAAGATTATATACACAAAACAACGATTAAATCCCGGATCTTTTCAAAACGATATTCATCGACACTATAAATAATAAGTATTAAATCTTTGTGAAAGACAATTGAATTATTCCCCAGGTAGCTGGAGGACGTAACTCGTCATTTTGCGGCGAAAATAACATTTCTGCTTTTATACACTGTCACTGTCAAGCTCTCTCGAGTTTGGAAATATCTTTCGCCAAGTACTGCTGCTCATTAGAACGCAATTCTGGCACGGAGATAATGACAAAGGTAGCGACAAAACTGCCGATAACAAACGTCGATTTGCGCACAAAGAAAATTACTTTGTGTCTTTCCGAACGCACGTTTCTTTCTTATCGCGAATCTAGAGCGAGCTGCTACGCAAATAGCGTCCCGAATGCATGTCAATCTGCCTTCATTACCACTTCTTTCGGAATTTCCTTTCTCGCGCGTCTTATCGCGAGATAAATTTTCCACCGATCGACCGATTACTCAGCGAATCGTGGGTTTCCCTGGCATTATATTAGTGCGCGACACACTTCTATCTCTCGGCCGCTTCTTCCCGAATAAAAAAAAGGAGCCGCGACGATTCGCTGTCTCGAAGCCAAGGAGCAGGTCCAGCGCGAAAATCGTAGGCCACTCGCGCGGAAACGACCACGTTTCACGAAAGTCCGGGGGCGAGAGACCCGAATCGAATCTCCTTTCTTTCGAAAAAACCTCAAAGGGATAATGGGGCCTCCCCACTCTTTCTCTCGCTCTTGGCCGCAGGATACGCGGCGGGGGATCGGGTCTCTTCATTTTTCCCCTCGGTCTCTCCTCGAGAAGGCGCCTACGGATTCCGCGGGCTCCTCGCGCGGAGAAAAGGACGGGTGCGTGACACACGTGCAAGCCTCGTCCCTCCCCCGCGAGCACTCGGTTGACCTTTATCAGACGAAAATAGCAGCGCGGCTCGCCTGGTCTCGCGAGGGCGCGCGCGAAACGGGACGGAGTGACGCGGCGATGTTTTGGGGCCACAGCTGATCTCCATAAACAAAGGCGACATCCTCCGCGTACCTTGGTTGCCGCGATGACGAATCCGCAGCCACCCGGATGCCCCACGATGACGGATCTCACGCGGCGCCGCGAGCTCAATCCCACCTGCGGGCTACGCGCGACTGCCCGCTCGCATATCGGCCGCCGTCCGCGCGATTATTCACTGGCGATTTTGACATGGGGACGTCGCGCAACTACACATCTGTCCCTCCGCGCTGCACCATCTTTGCTCGGCCGCGGACGATGCGAGATAATCCACAGTCATCGGTCGGTGGCGACGCCGAGAGGGTCCGACGGACACCCGGCGAAGGTGGAGGAACGCGAGTTATCGACGGTCGACTCGGGAGATTTCACTGTAGGTAAAGAAGCTCGCGACATCCCAAAGGCTCGATTCTTCAATCTGTTCCAAGGAGAAACGTATGCGAAAATTCTGCTCTTGCAGAAAAGTTGCAAGTAGACTGGCTATTCGCGTGGCTTTCAACCGATCGACTTTCAACTTTCCTGTCGGAGCAGAATTTTCGTGTACGCTTCTTCTTCGGATGAATTCAAGAATCGGGCCTCACCCAGTGAGAAATGATTCGTCGATCGACAAATCATTTCTCACTGGGCAGCAGTCACTAACACAACGATCATGCTTTCCTAGACTTCTATAAACCGCGCATATTACATTTGTCGTACGACAAATGT
>NW_011967242.1:2411998-2428981 GCF_000949405.1 Vollenhovia emeryi | reverse complement strand
ACCGTTGGCGTTCGCGCAGCCACGGAACGTCGCGAGTGCCGTTCTTTCGCGGGTGTCTCGTACCGATCGCGTTTCGCCGTCGTGATACGCCGAGGACGCGCGTCGTCGACGACAGACAACGAGAAGCGAACGCTGGAAGCGTCGCGCCGGCGATTATTGCGGGAGTCGCGCGCGCGCCAAGAATACCTCGGGGGGGGGGGGCGATTTCGGGGATCGTCGCGTCGTTTGCGACGAAATCCGGGTTGCCGTACGAAGAATCGCGCCGGTCGCGATGCGCGTCGTGCGCGACAACGTCGGGGGTGCCGTGCGAAGTATCGCGCGGCGAAATTTGCGCCGGTCGCAATGCGCGTCGTGTCCCAGCCAGAAATGACTCGTCGATCGACGGTCAATATGGCGGTTCCGGTGTCGGCGCGACAGCGTCTCGACGCCGATCGACGAGTCGCGCGATCAAGTTGTGCCGGTCGTAGTGCGCGTCGTACGCGACGACACCGGGAGTGCCGTGCGAAGTATCGCGCGACGAAATTCTGCCGGTTGCGATGCGCGTCATATCGGGAGTGCCGTACGAAGGGTCGCGCGTAACCGAAGTGCGGGCGTAATTTTCGCGAGTGCCATGGCGAGAGGAGGAGGAGGCCCGGGGGGCATCGGGCAACGGCGGAGCAACCGTTGGGTAAGCATGATTTTTTTGTTCGTTAAACTGCTCGTTTTTGTCCACGGACGAGTCTTTCATTGCCTGCTTTTGAATTACGCGCAAAACAAATGTGAACTAAATACTTGAACAGACTCGTCGAGCACTTAATAAAATGTCTGTCTGAAAAAATATTTTACGCAAGTATGAAATTGTAATAGAAATCCACTCACGAGATTTTCGTTACAACTTCATACTTGCGTAAAATATTTTTTAATCACGCAAAATTGGTGATTATTTTTATTTTGTTTAAATTACTCGTGCATGCACGAATTGGATTTGTATTTGAGGAAACGTTTTGTTTCTAAAATTGGGATTTTTTTGTTAAGTTTTTAATCAATCGTTTAAAGGGTGAATAGCATTGATTGTTTTTAAAAGATTAATTATCTCTGGCACTATTTCAATTTATATTTATATTTTACAGATGAACGTCGTGCGCTACAACTCCGCTGCTGCGCTTCGTACCGGTAAGTAACTATTCGTTTATCTTTTCATCTTCATCTTGGAGCAATACACTTTTGTGAAAATTATATGTAAATATGTTGAAGCGTGTACACACACGATACGAAATAGAAAATGTATTAAAAGTCTTTGCTGACAACTATATTACACGGAATTTAATATAAAATTCATATAAAAATTTAAACTTGCCACGACAGATGCAGTAGTAAAATATTCCAACTACTTTCGTTCGATTGCTCGCAATCTTTTATTACACCTTTGAGATATCTCGAAGTAAATTGTCTGTTCACATTTCATTATATTTACGTATCGTCGCGAGTGTAAGAACATTATAAGCGTAACATATTCTAGACTTACTTGTATTATCTTAAAATTGACTGGGATCGTTTAATGCCATTATTCAATTTTATACTATTCGTATTCCATCCGACGATTTATTGCGTGTGCATGAAACAACGGACTCGTTGAAATCAATTTAATATCATTGCCCAAATTTACTTTCTCCAACTTACTCGCGAGAAGTCAATCGGTGGATTTTCTCGCTGAAAACCGCGAACGATCATTAATTTCCAGTTACAAGTGTACTACTGAAAACCGCAGTGGTGTAATTATAACAGCAAATCAACGACTATTCACTGTTTTCAGTGTTCACTGATTGACTCTTCGAAGAGTACTCTTACTTATTTCGCTAACAGTCGGAAAACATATTAATTCCGCGCGAGTATTGCGTTTTTTCGTCGAGGTAAAATGAACAGAAAATGTAACACAATTAACTTTATGTTTAATTGCAATATTTACACAGTGTATCTTGGAACATTGTAATTACAAAAGTACCCTTACGCATTGCACACGCAGTAATAATCCTAAAAATACATCCTCCGAGGGAGGACATTATTGCATACGTATACGTATGTCTATGCATGTATCACGTTAGAGAATAGTACTTGGATAACTTCGCAAGCGCTAATCATTAAATAAAACTCACCGAATTAAATATACGACGGTTACGATTATCGCAGCGTGGAGACTTGAAAAAAAAAAACACTTATTTATCTCGTTACTACGTTGGGTTACAATTACATGATTGTCATCCGCGCGGGCATGACATATGCCGTGCTTATAAATCGGTTTAACGTAGTAAATGCATCGATCGACAAGACCGTTGATCATATTAAGATAGTCGTTGAATATCTACGCATAATTCATCTACTTTATACCTAAACTTTATACGGAATTCTTTAAGTGGCAAAAGGCAACGTCCGTCACGATCCTAATATAAAATCATATTAATGTTTTTCAACCTTAGTCTTCCTGACAATGAACCTGCCGATAACACAATTTAGTGTAATTCAAAGTCGACAGAACGTTCGAATGTCCGAACCAATTTTTATCAAGTTGCGTTATCTCGTTTAATGTTGACTGGAAGGCACCAATTCAGACGTTTACGTATTTTCTGTGTCATCGTATGATGAACGTTGCGTTCGACGCACTTGCGGGGGAGGGAATTAAAACTGTATGATAAACTTTAATCCTTCAAGAGAAGCTGTTCTCGTGAACGACACTATGTACACCTGCCGTTTCCGTCGTTAACGCGCAGAGATGCCATTTTATCGATCAGAGAAAAATACGAGGGCGAAGATACCGGATGATCTTGCCCCGGGAGTTGGCGTATCGTTTAGTTGAGCGAACGACGGTACGCCAAACCCCTCCGTCTTCGTATCGCGTCTCGATTAGTCACAGGAATCGTCCATTCGGATCCTTGGTTCGCGGGCCGTTCAGGACGCCGGGGATGCCGTCCTCTATTCTCAGGCGACTATCTGACCTGGACGTCGCGCCGGTATCCTGCGCCGCGGCGCCAGGAGGCCGCTCAGACCGCGCGTTTCCTCGTGCTTCGTGCTGGCCGCGGTGCTGGTCTCGGCGAGGACCGCCTCGGTCGGCTCGGTCTCGCCGGAGGTGGTCTCCTCCTCAGAGGCGGCCTCCTCCTGGCTCGACTGGACGGCTGGAGTCTCGGTCACCTTGCGTCGCGGTAGCAGCGGCGATCTCCTGATCGCCGGCGGTATAGACGGCGCCTTCGTCGTGGTCTTCGGTTGCACCTGCAGCCGATTACGGTTGCGCAGTTTGTTCAGGGGATTCGATGTGGTGGCTCGCGCCGGCGGGTTGGTTTCTGCGGGCGCCTGAAGAACAGAGGAACTGATTAGGCGAGAAATTGTTACTTCCTTGGAAATTTTACGTTCCACCGAAAGTAATTTCTAGATTCTATTGTCACCGGAATTTTTAGAAAGAGAACAAGTTACGGTCAGATAATACGTTTAAAAGTAAATAAAGTTCTCAGAATTAACGATACTTTGTAAAATAAATTACAAAGGATATATAGAAATTTTTGGAATTAGTCTATTCATTATAATGAAACTGGCCTCGTTCTTTGCCATTTTCTCTCTCTCCTCTTTTTCACGGCTTCTATCTCTCGATCTTTCATTCTTATCAGCGCTCAGGTATTCGTAATTCATGACCGCGAAGTTGTAAAAACGAAAGGTGAAAAGCGGTCGGCGAGCCGTCTCTCGCCGTGGATGACATTTCGAAAGGCCATCCAGTGAAAGTAAACTCCAAGAGAGAACTTTATCGAGTGACACGGTGTCCTCGTACCTAATCTTGCAAAGTATGCAATTACCTTGCGATATACATACACGTGCACACTTGAGATAGAATTTCAGGCTGACCTTACCTTTGGCATGCGGAATTGCTAGATCGAGAGAAAGAGATATCTGCATATTTAGATCATTTGTTCAGTAACAGATACGTTTGTCGAACAGTGCCGGCGGGTATGACCCGATTTACAAGTCGAGAAACAAGTCATTTCGTGGAGCAAAACTATCGCGGTTTTTTAAATTCCCTTAGTCTCGTCTATAAATTAGAAAATTAATCTGCGCGACAACTTTGTATTTGTAAATATGTTTCATGAGAGAAATATTGAATAATCGCGTTCTCCAACTGGCAGAAGCTTAGAATTTTTACATAGCATATTGAATATTGAAAGAAAATCAAATTTTACGCGCTTGAAAAAGCAGAGAGAATATTAAGAATGAGAATGCCCCAATTAAAATATCAACATAATAAATAGTCACATTGTCCAAATAGTGGAAGCTTTGAGTTTCGAGAAAACATATTGAATATTGGAAGAGAAGTGTATTTTTACATTTGAAAAGGAGAGAGTATTGAAATTGCGAATGCTTTAATTGAAATATCAACCTCGTGAGTCTCCTCTTCGGTTCCTTCTCCAGCCGGTTCCTCGACTGTTCCTTCGGGGACCTCGGGCGCGAGCGTCGTGGTAGTCGTCTGTCCCGGTTTCTGTCTCAGGTTGACCCTGCCGCCGGGTCTGATGGGCGGTCTGATCGCGGGCGCGCCCGGAAGTCTCGTGCGAACGACGGACTTCGGTGTTGCGCTTTCCGGCGCGTTCTGGGCGGCGCTCTGGCCGGTTTCGGAATGCGCTGCTCCCTCCTGGGGCTCCTCGCCTCCCGGCGCGGACGTAGTCGGTCGTCCCCGTCTCCGGTTGATGTTGACCTTGTTGAAGGTAGGCCGTGCCGCCGCGGGCGACGTCGCGCCGCTGGACGGCGCCGACGTCGTCGTGGAAACGGCGATTCTGCCGCCGGAAGGTGCGCGGAATCTACCGCGACCGGCTGGCGGCTTTTCCGCGTTCGCCGAGCCGGCGGTTTCTTTCTGCACAGTGTCCTCCTCGATCGGCTTGTGATTACCGCCTGGCCGGGGTCGCTTGAACCCACCACCGTTCGAGCCGTTACTACCGAAACGTGCCCGGGGTTTTTGGGTCGGTTCTACGGGCGTTTCGGTCGTGCTAATGCCGTTGTTGGACTTGAACCTAGCGAAAATCGAGGACAAAGTTATATAATTCTCATTACTAGAAGACTCGTGGGGAAAAGTTTTTTTTCTCAGAGCAAAATGAAAGAAGTTAGGAAAGATAAATTGTAATAAAAATGTACCGATTTCTTGAGATAGCTGGGCTGGCGATTCCAGGTCGCCGGAATTTCCCTCTTCCCGCGGGAGCTTGAGTGGTGGTAGTCGGTGGTTCCGTGGTCGTTGTCGTCGTGGTCGTCGGTTCGGTCGTCGTGGTCGTCGTCGAGGTCGTCGTCGTCGTGTTACTGGACTCATTAACGATCGTAGAGTCGGCGAATTCCGCCGTTGTCGTCAGGTCGGTCGTAATCTCGTCGTCGGATACCGTCGTGCTGTCTCCAGCTGTTTCGGCAGCTTCGCTGCTGGACGCGTCTATCAGATTGCTTTGCCCTTGTTGAAGGAAGGCGTAAAGGTCCAGGGCAACTTTGTCCATAACCGACGGATATTCCGTCGTTGGATTGTCCGTAGGGTCAGCGCCGACACTGGGATAGACCGGCGAGGCTTCCGTCTCGCTGGACTCTTGTGCTTTTTCTTCTGACACGCGTTTGTTGCCGCCGGATCTTTCCGGCGCGGCATCTTCCTCTTCATCATCTTCCTCGCTGGGACGTACCGGTTGACCTCTGCTCAGTTCCACTCCGGTCTGAAAATTAATTTGTTGGTGTTATTTTAAATTCTTCATTTTGCTCTCGCGGAGTATGAAAGTAACATGAAAATATAGCTGCGACGAAATTATAGCTCTTGTAAAGAATATTTGCGAATCTAATCGAGCATTAAAAGTGCATCCGATGACAAAGTACTATTTGATATTTGCTTGAAATTTAGCCTAGTTTTTTGCAGATTGTATTGTACTTAAATTGCTTAAACGGTTATCTGTTATAGATTTAATATTACAGTATATCTGTTAGAATATCCGATTGATTGTTTGTTAGATTAGGATGCAACTCTGCACTTAAATAAGTTTTTTAACAAATCAACAAATTTCAACATAGTTAAGACAATTACTTCAGTCGATGCCGTAGTGCTGACGCGTCTTCTAGGTGTCGGTGACTCGTCGACAATTTCTTGGACAGGAGCGGGGTCTTGAGTTCTCTGCGGTCTTCCGCGATTTCTGACCAAGGGTTCATTGTCCTCATTAGGGGTAACGCCTAAGAATCTAACAGGTCCTTTCGGGAGGGTTTGCGGAAACTCGGGGCCCTCTTGGTGGGTCCGGAAGCTGCTGGAGTCAACCAGATCCAAACTCGGTCGCGGTCGGTTACTACGAGCTCGCGACGGTTCCGTTGTGCCCGTGTTGTGATTGGATCGCGATCTGTTAACAACCAATCGTGCAACTAAGCGTGATTTACATTGAGATGAAGTTTCCGATGATAAACATGAACACATTTCTAGATGTTGCGCTTGCAAGAGATATATCGCACTCGTTTGAAAGATTGTTAAACGTTTACGCAATTAATGGATACCTCGGTGGAAAACGGGTGTTCGTAGGCAGCCTTTCCTCGGAAACGTCCTCAGTTTCGACCAGTTGCCTGCCTCTATTTCCATTTCTATTCGGTAGGACCTCGTTGTTGCTAGGCTCCACGGTGCTCGACCTCTCTACGCTACTATACTTGCTCCTGTTGTTGACGGTGCCTGCTCTCCTAGGCGCCGGCGTTGTTCTGGAAGGAATTTCGTAAGAATTCGTCACAGGCGAACCCGCCGTACCTGCTTTGTTCTCATCCTCCTCGTCGTAGTAATAATACACGTACTCGTATTCGTAATCCTTCCCGTTCGGTCCTTTCTTCACCTGTCAAGCGCCAAAGAATATAACACATACATGTTTATATTCGATGTAGAGAATTGCTAGACGACGCTACAGACTGGCAAATTCTAATTAAAGAAATTTACCGCGAAAAATATTACTTGAACCAGGGACTTTGAACCTTTGCCTACACTCGAGGCGAGCGTCTTACCAATTCGACCACTGAGGTCTCAGTAGGGGAGTCCAGGTTCAAACTCTCTGGCTGAGGTAATACTTTTCCCAATAAATTTCTTTAATTAGAATTTGTCAGTGTAGCGTCGTCTAGCAATTGTCTACATTGGTTAGTCACGTATTGGCGTCAAATCGTTCTTTACGACGTTTATATTCCTTGAGGAAAATTTACATGCATTTTGTTGCACTGAACGACACAACGTAAAGGTATAAGAAGAATTCATTAATTTTATTACGTACCTGAATACGAGAATTTGTACCAGCCGGTACCAAACTCACGTCACTCAAGTCGCCAAAGTTCGCGTCCGAAAAACGCGCGTAGCCGTCCTTGCTATCCTCGCGAATAATGTTGACGGGAACGAAATCAAAGAGGTTATCTTTGCTACGTGCTTCACGTGGAGTCGTCAGGATGGGTAGCATGGTCGTTGGATATTCCGCACTAAAAATATGCAAATAATATCGCATCGTTATTGGAATACAAAGAAATATAATTTTTGTACATCTACAAATGTGAAAGTAGCTACACTGGCCTAGTTTATACCGCTGCACGTTCATGTTGTTACCTACACCTTATATTCGACTAGGTCGTGACGGTGTAAACAATTGATAAACGACTCGACCCGGCTTGGGTTAGGTCTCTTTTTCACTTATCCTGGACCAGAAGGTCAATTCTATATCTTGCAACATAAGGCTTGCTTTCTGTTGTTGCACTGTTGTTGGTGAACTAGTGCAATAAATTAGAGTAAGACAAGTATATTTTTTCTCATCCTAGCTTACTGCACTAGTTGACTAGTGCAGCAATAGAAAACAAGCCTATACTGAAAATGCTAAAAGTGAGCGGCTTTGTCTCTTCAAGGGGATAGTTAGAGAGAGACAAGGCTACTCACTTTTAGGGTCTGAGCGGAATTGCGTTACTTCAAGACAAAGGCTTAAAACATAAAACATTGTTTTACTATAGTGTAAGATATAGAATTGACTCCCTGACGTTGGCCGCGCGATATAACGCGTGTAAAGGTGGCCCAAAATTGCTCAAATTTAAAGAGAAAACGTTCAACTGAAGGCGTTCACATGTGGACTTAATTTTTACCTGTTACCTATATTCGACCTGAAAGTATTACAGGCGGAAATGGTGTGAACGTTTCATTTGGAAGCTTACTTTAGATCAGGATCACGTTGCGCGAACAAAACACGGTGTAAACTAGGCCACTAAAAAAGGAGAGAGAGAGAGAGAGAGAGAGAGAGAGAGAGAGAGAGAGAGAGATTCAAAATCACGTTATTCTTTTAAACAAAAGCAGACAAATTACAACGTTTCGTTTTTCCCTAGTTATTCATATTTCAATGAAAAAATTGAAAGAAATTAGGGAATGGTAAAGTATTTAGTTCGACTTAATTAATTATCGGTCATTGTATAGCTCGTGGGAAAGTCTCATCGCGTTTCATTTATGGAGATGTTCACGATCGAGTGAATTATACAAAATCGTCTTACCTGACGTAGACTCCCGGAATAACCTCATCCTGCTCGGTCGGTTGCGGCCTCTTAGAATCAATCTTCTTTATTCTGCCGTCCTGCAGAACCTTTCCAGTGTCGCTAAAATTTTCGAGCTCGACTCGTGCCTGTCTTTTAGCAGTGAGACTGTCCACGTCGTCATCTTCCTCTGTCAAGTCTAAACGTCTGGCAGGCTCGAGGATAACCGTTTTCTTCTCGATATTCTCGAATTTTGGAATTATTTTCTTAGTTTGCTTATTGTCTTTGACCGTAAGTTTCTTCTCGTCAATGTACTCGTCATCGTCGTCTAATGGTTTTGCTACGTTTTCCGGCAATTTGTGGGATGTTACAAACTCTGAAAAATTCACCAAGATTTATAGCAATTCTTTCCGTTGTTGCTTAAACGTTCTAAAAACAATAATAAAATACAATAATTGTCGAATGTCACAAGTTTGATCTGTAACGATTCAAATAAAACAAGAATCCAGTGTTCTTGTTTTACCTGTTGAACGTTAAATTAATTTATCTAGCATTTGCTTGAACCTGTAAGCTGGTATGCATTTTGTAAATTTTCGTTTAAATTTATGCGTAATATACCTTCAATTGCGAGGGCTCGCGGTGGCTGATATGTCGTTGCTGCGACATTTTTTCGAGTGAGACTGTCACCGGATATCTGCACGGTATCCGATGGACTGTCTGCTAGCGTGCCCGCAATGATGCCGCATATTCTGCAAAGTTTAATATAAACGCATTAATAAATCTAACGTGATTACCTTTAGAGGTCGTAAAGTATAAAGAAAGTTCAAGTTTCATTTGACAGTCAATTTTTACGGTAGATCTGTGTTATACGAATTGATGTATGATTAATTAAGAGTATACGAAGGAAAGTTGACGTATGAGCTTAACGACGAATCTTCAGCGAAAGTGATAAGGCGCGTGTGAGATGCAAGAAGGCAAAGTGTAAACGATGGCGGAATGTGTATAGCTAATGCAAGACTTGATTGGTGGTGAAAGTTCACATCTGGTCGTCGAATCGCAAGCTGCATCCGACGCTCGTCCGGTTCTCTCGGTCACTCGATTCTTCACACTCGTTGCGCAAAATTTAAAGTTCGCCAATAACGCGAAATTCGGATGTCAATCGTACGAAGGTTTCAGCAATCCAAAGAATTTTGTAATTTAAACTGAAGAAAGTGGTTTTTACTTTATAAAAGTTTCTGTTTTACTTAAGTCTGAGATAATTCGCAGATAAGCGAACGGAATTATTTCAATATTTGGAACAATTTTATTATTAATCTAATTTCTCGTTTTTTTGGGGGTGGGAAAAATAGACAATTTTAATGTTTAATAACGAGTCTTCGAAAACCAGTATACGACCTCGCCCTCTTTTTTCCTAAGATTGCCAAAATTGGCGACGGGACTCGAGACACACGACGGCTTTCACAGTTGTTCAACTTTTAACACCATTAACATTCGCCTATTTCTGTTACAGCATGTAACAGTAATAAAATTTTGACATTTATAAAATAGTTTCTATGCCTCTCACGGAAGAAATCTTTCTAAAAAAAAGCGGAGAGACAAGTTTTGTACAAGGTTGAAGAAAAAAGTAACGAGACAATAAGATTCTTG
The DNA here is from genome assembly GCF_000949405.1 of Vollenhovia emeryi. Taxonomy (NCBI): domain Eukaryota; kingdom Metazoa; phylum Arthropoda; class Insecta; order Hymenoptera; family Formicidae; genus Vollenhovia; species Vollenhovia emeryi. The sequence goes on along the minus strand of NW_011967242.1, from coordinate 2,418,853 downwards.
AGTTCGCGACGTTGCATTTGCAAGGACGATGGGTTACGATCAATTTCCTTGATGAACGAAGGAGAGCCGCTTTTGAAATTAACACGAATACTCGGAGCTCTTTTCCCTCGATAATATGTAGTTGGCAAGGGCATTGTGTGGGGTCACGGAATTGTCATTTTAAAAGGTGATTTTTCTGACGCAATGCTACATGTGTATCTTTAATGCATCAGCGCAATTTATGCACGTTAACATAATAGCGATGCTGCATCGTCGGTTGATTTGCCTCGTTATATTATTTTCACGTTTAAAAAGTACAAAACTTAATTTTCCTAATATATTACGACTTTTACTGTGCGTACGTGCGCGTTATTCTGTTTCTGTTGCAACAGTTAATTTTTTTTTACGTTAAAGCAGATACATGTTTATCACGTCGATATAACTAATTCACTACTCTGAAATTAATTTGTTATATTTATGAGAAATGAGCCTACGACATTTACAACAGGAAACCGTTGTTGAATATGCACCGTTCCGTTTGAGCGATCTTCCGGTACAAGAATAACTTACAACTGGAATACATTTACAAATAAACTAGAACAAGTTGTAAGTCACATTCTTTTCTTCTTACGCGATCGAGTCGGATGTAGGATTGGTAAATGGTTATTTAATAGAAATTATAAGTTATTGTTTTTCAATCTTTTGGTGGGGGGGGGGGCGCATAATTTCTGATTTAAAATTGTTCTCTTGTTTTATTAGATGGTTTAAAAAAGATTATTGAATAAATGATACAAATATTAATACTTATACATACAAAGTATTCTATATCTGGCACATCATTCTTTATCTCGCTCTAAGAATTCTTAAATATAATTCTTGCCAATTATATTTGATTATTTGATATTCAATTTTTATTTCGGTTTATTTAAATAACAGTTTAAAATTACTGTAGAGTTATCTATAATAATTTTAATTTTGGATATTTATAATTCATCAAAGTGTTAGACTCGCAGTTATAAGATTAGATTTTTTAATAGATAAATTTTTACGCGAAAAATCTTTTTATAAACGAGGAAAATGTTTAGAGGTTTGTTTTCTATCATCTTTTAAATACGAATTAAATTAATTAAAGATTGCTATGCTGTATGTTTGTGCAGTTTCAAATCTCGCGAAGTTTCATTTGATTTATGAAATTTATACGAAATATGAGATAAGTAAAATGTGTTAAGCTCGATAATTAAGAAATCAAGGACTCATAATGTTGCATCCTACAACTTAATCTTAGGCCGAAAATGGATGCTTAATGCAAGAATTTATCGCGAAACCGTGGAGAAAGCGGTCTCGCTTACAGCGTATCTGCATAAACATACTGCGTACGTAGGTATCTCCAGTGGCACGAGACAGTGGCATTACGTAAGCCACAATATTACGGCAAAAGCCTATTACCGACCCGTAAATGTTTTTTTCGTCCCGCCTACGAAATACGGCTCTCCACGCATAAATTTGCTGAAAGTTAATAGGAAAAAAATGCAAAATTTTGATTATCTAGAATTTTTATCAATTTCCTTCTCGCTCTTTCTTGCCTAGCATCACTATTTCTAAAAGATACAGTACATCATGTAAAACTATATGTAACAACTTAATTATTTACTGATCCACTAACATCGCAGTGCACAGTTTCCAGCCAGTAAACAATTTTTTTATTATTGAAGTTAATTCTAAATAAATTTGATTAATCTTCCAGTAGTTATGCTTTTTTAAAACTAATCTTATAGGGTGGCTTTATTTAACACTTTGATGTTACGAATTTATCCACGAATTCGGTATCAAACTTTTCTTGGCAATATTGGAATATTCCTTGTTATTTATTGCGGCTGGTATTATAAAATCGAAAGGCGAATAATGAGGCATTTAAAAATACAGTAATCGACTAACGTAAACTTTCTTTTGCGTATCGGCAGTTCTATATATTCGATGTTTAAAATTTTATATATTTATTACGTGCAAAAGAATAATAATTTAATGAAAAGTTTTAATTTTATTTTTAAAGTAGTACATGTATTATTGAATATAGATATTAAAAATGTGATTCACATACATTAATATACATATTTCTGGCAAAACAGCTTTTATAATAATGCAACATTATTATTAATCACGCCATAAAATCGGAGTATCTAATCGCAATAATCTAATGATATGCTTCAGTAAAGCGTTGTAAATTCATATATTTGCGACGCTCTCACCAAACATGAGAGTAACGCGGATTCAAAATGCCGTGGTCATCTGATCATTACTCGCTTGTCTTACTTGACGATAAATCTCTTTAGAAGAATCTTAGGTGAATAAAATATTAAAAATCTAATAAATAAATTACGTGCGCGTGGAACATGTCGAATCGATTTATTTTAATTGCTCTTTAGCGTGAAATGTAAAACAATTATAAAATAAGAAATATATGTAAACAATTACACAATTAAACAGTAACTGCCGAGTAATTAGATCCCTGGCTGTTATTTATTTATTTATTTATTTCCTACTCGGGTACATATATTTTATATACACATATAAATTAATTTCTACTAACTTTACATATTTTAATCGTTTATACACACATAATTGAACATCGCAGGTTATGATCCAATTAGATCAATTTCAATCTTTGATCGACAATTTGAAATTGAGGGCATGTCTGAAGGTTTCTCCCAAATAAATTATTACATACACATTCCCCTGAATGAAATCATAAGTAATTGGCGTATCTAAGAGAGTGAGTCGTTGATTGCGCGCACCTTTCGCTACGATAATTCTCGTAATGCAGAAACATAATATCTCTCGTGCCCATGAAAAACCGCTTTCCTTCGTATCGATAATCGTCTATTATCATTAACCGTGATTTTATATGAGTTGCTTAAACAAGAAATCTTTTCACTATTCCGGTACGGTAGAGCTACGGTAGAGCTGATGTAGATTGATGTAAAAAATGCTTATAAAAATGCAGCATATGTATTAGGAGAATTTTCTTGGTACATTAGCATATCCTAATTACCGAATTTTTGAATGATAGTTATTGAAGTATAAAAATTAGCAAGCAGTATAGTATAAAGTATAAAAGTTAGGAAAGTATTTAAAAATTGGAATAAAATAATAATGAAAATTGTACGCTGAATATACTTTATTCTATTGTACGTTTTCCGGAGCGAAAGTTGCATAATTTTATTGTGTGCAAAAGTACTATTAGTAGAATTACAGTACCGAGAAAGAAAAATTAAATAAAAAGGTGAATGTGAAATATTCGATGGTATTTTTATATAAAAATAACACGTAAACAGGAACTAATTTAGAAATGCGGTGCATAGCGTGTTGATTACATCAAAGATACGCATGAGGTGTTGTCTGAAACTTAATTATCATTTTCAGTGAATGTAAAAAGAAATTTTGATTGAGAAATTAAGATTCGAGTAGACAAACTGTGTCGAATCTATAATTCTATAGTGTTATTCGCGGATAACCGGTATTTAATAATTAAGTTTTTGTAACTTCCTGAATTCTTAATATATTAGAAACTTTTAGTATATACAATACTTTTAATAATGAAAAACTATCGTATTTTTCTATTTTATATGACTTTTATCTACGCGTGTCTTTTGACTATATATTTTTTAATTTCAATCCGTTGTCAAAAACAAGTAAAATCTCCAAGTTTTAATCAAAGAATTCTTGGACTGTCGATTAAAATTCTCACTTTTTACTTGAAAAACTTGAAAAAACATTCTCCTACTCGTACTTAACTATTTCTTATAACGCAGGTTCACGTTTGCACGTATGATTGCATAAAATGAGACGATAAACCTTGTTATACAATTTTCGCAATATTATCAAATCATGTTCTCGCTTCTTAGAAAATAAGGCTTTGCCACATCTTTTCTGTAAAGTAGCTAACTCAATTACGCTTAAATTTCTCACAACTAAGATTGGATTTCACAAAGATCCAATTCTCACACGCGCCCGTCACCGAGATTGCTCTCTTAGATAAAGGAGAGACGCGAAAGACTAGCGTTGACTGATTTCGTGAGTACTCACAGGAGCACGCTTCTTAGCCACATGTCTGCACTGAACACAGTTCTCTTCCTCGTCCTGCTCGCCTTTCCTCGTTTCGCTTCTATCGTGGTTCGTGAACAGCTGCTTCAGATTAACGAAACTCTTCTCAATATCAATATATACCCGGCATATATATCGGCACTCTCAAGAATATCTATATATATATTCTCTCTGCAAATACTATCGATGTTCTATATATGTATATGTATCGTCACCGGACACTCGCGATCATCTCTGTCCTCTTCTCGACCGGTCGCGATCGGCACTCGTCGCCCAGCTGCGCGCAAAGAGACCTGGCCGCCGATATGTTCACTGGATGAGCTGATTCTCCAGGATGTACGTGCGTTTCGGTCGACGTGACCTCCGTCCAGCTTCGTGACGCGACTTCGCCAACGAGGCGCGAAACGAATGAACGAATGGCAAAAGCGAGCGCGCACCAATAGACGGAGAAAAAGAAAGATCAAGTGAGAGTGTGCATGCGTGTGCGTATACGAGAGAGAGGGACAGAGAGAAAGAGAGAGAGAGGGGGAGAGAGGGGAGAGGGAAAGAGAGAGAGAGAGAGAGAAAAAGAAAAGATAAAAAGTGGAAAAAGGGGCACTAAGTAAAAGTAAGAGGTAGCCGAAGGACGTGGTGAGGGTATGAGAACGGTGGCGAATGCAGGCCTCTACTTATACCGCCACCCACCACGGCCACCCGGAGTACACCCCACCAGCCCATGAAAAGTGGACACCACGTAGTCGAACTCGACTCCGGCTTGATACACTCCGGGGGCCACCGGAGATCCGAGAGATCCTGGCTGGCTGGCTGCACGTTCGCCTGCCGGCACATATCTCGGCCGAACCACCTGACTTCTCACGATGTCTGACCTGACTTGGCGAAGCACCGTCTCCACTGAGCGTATTGAGAAGCTCCGGTTACCTCCGTCTTGCATATTGTCTCACGTTTGCACACCGGGGATTCGAAAGCAACGCGCGTTCACGATTCGAGATTCTGTTTTGAAGCTAAAAATACACGAAAATAATATCTTCTTTGAGAAAGCGATTGACAAGTTTCAGACGCAATATTTGCGGGACTTTCGATGCGACGTTAATTGCTTCCCGCTGCTATTAAATGATTCTAAAATTTCTCCTCGCCTGATGTAACTTCGCCCATCGGACAGATATATCTTTGACTCCTCTCTTTTTAAATCTCTTCTTATGATGGAGAGCCTTTAGATGCACAGGGAAGAATCGAAGATTTCGAGGAAGCCTCGACGATTGTCTCGATTAGCACGGATGCTTTCGTAATATGCAATTTCGCCGGAATCACTTCAAGTACATCGAAAAGGCGGTTCTTGCATTAGAAATGCGGAGCTGATCACGTCAAAGAGATCCTCCTAGAACGGTGACAAAATAAGAAAAGGAGCACGAGACCGTGAAATGTAGAATCGACGAGCTTGTCTCTTCCTCGCAGCGACAACCAGCGAAGCGCAATTCCGCTACGGATACCGAAACGTGCTTGAAAGGATCGATAATCTTTATTGGGGCCGTTGCATAAGCCGCTGCAGCGTCTTCGCTTCCTTAGCAAGGCGATATCTCTTCTCGAGTTCTATCTTCATCTACGTTCATCTTTTATTGTTCCTCGACATAGAGATATTTGTTTTTACATTTCCTCAATCATCTTATCTAATTATTTTATGCGAGAAATTAGAATTGTATCAATCTGAGATAATTTTTACTCAAACATGTCGCACAAGTTTTAAAATTGAAAATATCGCTTCGGTAAAACGAAAGGATTCGAGAAACCCAGCAAACGTGAGGCTTGATTTGTGAAGATCATCACGTTCGATTTATGTGTAGCCGTTGGCGAGAAATCATGCAAGACTTTTCTAACAATAATTCGCAAAGATAATGCGCGCCGATCGTCACCGTAGGTGTCAAGGCCCAGTGAAACCGACAGCGTGTAAATTATCCAGCCTGGAGCGTCGCGCCAAGAACCAGAAGGCAGCTGCGGCGTTAAAGGTCTTTGCGTCTCGTTGCGCAAGAAGAATGTCGATCCATTAGGACCAGGCCCAGGCTATGATAATCCGCGAGCGAATGTTGAGAATATCGAACGGCCGTACAGACGATTTGTTTTTTTTATCGGGGGAAATTTTATAGGACGACGTGTTTAAAGGGAAACGTAGTCGTTAACATTCGAAATCTCCTAAGCGCGAGGTATTCCTCATGTTGTCAGCCTGTTAGAAGAGGAGTAAAAATATGGAGAGATTTTATTAGATTTCGTAACACACGTACACACACACACACATGCAATTTTATGAACCTTTTGTGCCTTATCCGACATCAATATGCGATGTAACTTCGTTTACACGCATTTATCCTGCTGTGGCAATTGTTCTGATGAACTGCAGGAATGATTTCGTATCTGTATACGTAGAGCCAAGAGAAGTAAATTCAAACGCACGAATTTACCCGAGTCGAAATTTTGGCCCCATGTTGAACCTTTAATTGATTATATGGTAGGACGTAAGACAGTAAAAGAGGTTGAATTGATTATATGGTAGGACGTAAGACAGTAAAAGAGGTTGAATTGCAAGTACAAAATTTACTCCTACTTACAAACTGATAGTGTCGGAAATTTCTACTTTTGCCAATTTAGCATTAAAGTAGGTTCTTTTAAGTCGGAGCTGAAGTAAATTGATTAGAATTAAAGATTGAAGAGAGGAGTAAAAAAATATAATATCATCAAAGCAGGCTATTGCTGGTTTATGTAGGTGTACAAAATTTACTCCTGCGT
>NW_011967242.1:2402039-2411898 GCF_000949405.1 Vollenhovia emeryi | reverse complement strand
AAAAACTGATGGAGTCGGAAATTTCTACTTTTGCCAATTTAGCATTAAAGTAGGTTCTTTTAAGTCGGAGCTGAAGTAAATTGATTAGAATTAAAGATTCGAGAGATTCGAGGAGTAAAAAAAATATAATATCATCAAAGTAGGCTATTGCTGGTTTATGTGGGTGTATAGATCAGCTAAGTAGGTGTAAGTTATCCTTAAAAGTGTCAAAATAGTAGCAAAATTTCGAGCCGGGTGAAAGCGAAACTCTACACAAAAGTCATTCGTGATAGGTTTGCAAGCTTCCTTGGAAAAATGGAGGTTTCATACATCTTCTCGCTTCGTGGATACGCGATAATTAACTAGATAGTGGAGTACAAATCACGCGCGAATCATTGACCAGATTCTTCAGTCAAGTGTTTCAATAGCTACTTAGACACGCGGATACGCGGACCAGAAACAGTGATTCTCCGTAGGCGTACGCGTGTACACGTGTAAGAGCGAGCGATACGCGCGTATGCGCGTGCATGTGTACGTACGTGTGTATCTACGAGACTTTCTCTCGGCAAGGAGAGCACCCGTGCGCGCCCCTCGAATAGGCAGGCACGCGAAACGCGAGAGAACAATGTCTTTTTTGCCGCGCTATTACACCGCGAATGGGGTGACATAACGCGAAGCTCAATTGTCGGAACAAGCTCTCCTCGCCACGTAGGCGAACGTAACATTCGAATATTGCATTGTGCACCAGGTGGAACGCGGGTCGTCCCGCAGAAAGTTCGTAAAACAATATTCAAATCGCTAGATCTCGTCTACTCGTCCAGCAAGAGTGGTGAGGCAACCGGGTGGGAGAGTAGGAGCCCGACTATGTAGAACATGATCGTTACTCCGCCGCCGTCAATGTAGCCGCGGAATATACAATCTTCACCTCGGTCCTTTCGCAAGAGAGCTAACCGCAGTGCCACGAAAACCCGCCTAAACTCACGGCTCAATTCCTACCTCGCTGCAAACCACGTTTGCAATAAGAATACAATATCGGAATTATAAGGAATCTTTCGAAACCCCATCCGCAAGATGTATTTTTACTGACCGGAGTGAGAACGTCAAAGCAAGAAACAAATTGCGTAATCTTTCCAAACAATTAACGTAATAGTATCCTCGCTCGCGCAGTTTGCTCCGATTGCATCTGCAATGAAGTTTGGTAGCAGTACCTTTGAATACAACCGTGTCGATTTTTTTTCCAACGATAAGCGAGTATCAACTCTAACTTGGTTTATTTCTTTGACATGTGTTGATGAAATGTGCTAATTTTTTTAATTACTGCCTTGGCACCGTTTGGTTTGCCAGCCCGAACAATTTTGGTTCATAAACGTGAACGTTAAGATGCGGGACATGTTTTTTCAAGTATTGATTCGATAACGGGAAGATACTTATAGCGTACATGATCACAATTTGTGTATCGGCATTGAATCGGCTCGAAGAGCCGAATTGCCATTCATCGCGGCGCGTGCGATATCCGCTGCAACGACGAACCTTCTGTATGCGAGTCGAAGGCTAAACACGATCGGCCATTGACTGCTGTGCGCGACCACGCTTCTGCGTGCACGTGAAAATCGTCGGTGTCCAGCGACCTTGTCGAATAATAATGATCCCACGCTGACCGAGATCGCGTCGGGGCAAACGAATCGCGCGAACGAAGAAAAAAGCCTGAGAAATTTCAGGGACGACCTTTCCGAGTGAAATTTCCTGTCTGTCGCTTGTCTCGCGGCTGTTTTATTGCCGATGTAAAATCGCGTCGAGTGTATACTTGAGTGCGTCCGTCAGCGCAAGTAGCAAGAAACGTAGATGGACGGACAATTAATGGCAACGATAATTGAAGTGGTCGGGTCGGGTCTTTCTAAGAAGGAAAACCTAGCCTTATAAATTATTTCTGTGAAACAATGTAGAAAAATTGCATGGCGACCAATGACCGGCAAATTCTAATTAAAGAAATTCATCGCGAAAAATATTACCTCAGCCAGGGATTTAAACTTGGACCTCTCTATACTCTAGGCGGGCGTCTCAACAATTCGTCCACTGAGGAATATATTGAGACGCCCGTCTAGAGTGTAGGGAGGTCCAGGTGCAAACCCTGGCTGAGGTAATATTTCTCGCATTGAGTTTCCGCAATTAGAATTTGCCAGCCATTGAAAAGAAAGAACCAGTGCAAACTTTTTGAACAATCGGTAACGTTTTTAATTTTGGTAATAAGAGATCCTTATTTTCGACTTACTTTCCGTTTTATTTGCGAAAAGATGCCTCGTGGATTCTAAAAGGCATGCGAAACGACCCGATGCACTTTGCATCTCGATCCGCAAGAGTGGCGTGCTATTTTCCTTTCTATCGATAGCGGAGGAACTCCCGCAGGTAGCCGCGCCGCTTTGGAACGGTTCTCGATCTCGATCGCGTGTCTCTTCGAGTCGAGGTCGTTGGTACACATACGTGCGCACTTTACAGAGTATTATACATACAGAGATATATTCACGTGCACACAGTATATTCACGAGAAACGGGGAACCTTGACTGCACTTTCGCGGAACTCGCGCTGCATCCCAATCGACCTTTAAAGGACCAACCGACGTTTTCCCAGTACTTTCGAAAAGCAGTTATAGCTCGCGAGCTCGCATAATACCTGACTGGAATTCTTGACGCCACCGAGGATAAAGACATTTTTAATATTTGCGCCGAGACTTGGAAAACTTATGGTGATAAGTCATGTTCTCTCTACCCGCGACTCTTTCCTGTCTCTCGCGTTTCATTGCCAGACGTTTACACTATGAAATAAGCTATTCAATTATCTTCTAAAATGGATTCCTATCGATGGAAGGATCTCGGTCGCAACATTGTAATTATAGGTACGCGAATGTAGAATGGATAGTACGAGAGCACTTTCTCATCAAGCAGGTGAGATTGTATATCTCTATATTGGACCTAGGACCTAAAAAATCTAATTGCGGACTTGCTCACCCATCGATAATTCATAAATACTCTTTATGATATTATTGGGCGCGTTGGGAAAACACAGGAAACATACGAAGCTCTTAATTCTTTTATTGTATATTTTACTTTTCTCTATCCCGATTGGAAAGTACTTTCAGAGATTCTGATAGATGTTGCTCCACTTTTATGGGTACTGTTTATCTATATTTTCACGTGTTTAATGTGTCGAGAAATCTGTCGTTAGAACGTCATAATTAAAATCGGTACATGCTCCATACGACCTCTGTGAAGTTGGCACCGAAAAATTTCCAAATCCCGAAGGAGATCAATGCATGCTTTAGGATGATTAGAGAGGAAGTGAAGTCAATTAGCTGCTAATCTCTTTTACGAAACGATATGTTTTTTAACGATAAAACTATAATAAGTCACGGGAGAGGCTAGCCTTTAGATTTCAAAGATTTTTCTAAGGCAGAGTTCTAGAGACTCTTACTAGACTTTTTACCGACAATTTACATTGAAAATTACCGCAATATAGATTATTATATTCTATATATTTTCCCACCTTATCTAAATCTACGATTCAATGCAGATTCCACTTGCACGGTGTACGTGCATATGCTTCATAATTTCGACGTGACTTGACGAACTTGCGTGGGCGACTGTGTGCTTCGATGACATTGTTGTTTCTATTAATAGCCGTTTTTAACGTGATGGTTTTGTCCAAGTGTCTTATTGTGCTAGGAAAGAAGGAAAACAATCTGTTTAATATTCATTGAACTCGAAATTGAGGTATGCCTTGCTGATGCAGATTGTGATTATCCGCTTTGATCTTCCGATGCATCCTATTTTTGTATGTAACAAGGAAAATTTGTTTTATGTACAGAGTAAAACAATTCTGGTCGAAATATTTAAGACTCCAACGTCGCTGGAGCAATATCGATTTCGCGTACATTTAATTATTTAGATATACGGAACCCTTTTTCTCTTAGTTAGTTGACTGAAATTTTAACAAGTAGTATTGCTATTAAATACCTGGTGTGCTATTACATTGTATGCAAACTGATAATATAAGCGAGATATGGCATTTAAAGGTTTCCAGTCACAAGTAGAAAGTATCTTAATCGCATACATTTCGTCGAGGAACATAGAACATGATTGATTCATGTAAAAGTATCGCAGACAATGGCGGCTCGCCAGAGACGTCAGCATTTTGAGTAGCCGCACGCTTTGCAGCTGGATATCAAACGAGACCGATTAAATGTAAAACCATCACGACAAATGGCGTGTAGCCAATAAGCGGTAGTTTCCACCAATAAGGTACAGTGCGTGCCGTTTTCAGTTCGGATTCACTTTTACAAACTTCGCTTTCTCTGTGAGCTCGAATCCGCCTCGTAGCTTCTATTTTCCAGACCTGCAAAATATGAACGAGCTTTCGTCGCGATATTTCATTGAGACAATTAATTTTTACTTTTTACACACATTGCAAGCACTACATAAAGATACTAATAATAAGATTTAGATCAGTAACAGGAGTTTGATGAGAAAATTGAGATATTCCCACTTCTGTTACGTTTATTTCGTTTTTCAAAATGTTGCTCATTTATTTTACGATTGACGATAGAGGACAGGTATGATTGTGTGTAAATTACGTTCTTGACTGTAGCTGCTTGTAAAGCTTTCGCGAATGCGATCCACGTCGAGTGAAATCCCGACATTACAAAATATCTTCTCGCATATCTAGAATCGAACACGACTAACTCAATGTTAAGGACAGGAAAGAACCGGAATTTCTAACGTGCGTATAAATATTAATGAAGACGCGAAGACAATGCATTGGCGAAAATCGTGTGTGCGATAAATAGTCCATTACTTTACAACCATCGTGCATTTCTAATGGTTTACATGCCAATACTTAAAAAAAAACATACACAACAGAATAGGAAGTAACGTACAAAGTAAGAAGAAATCTTTTCAATCGCGAATATGGTGATTTCGATCTAAGAGAAATGAAGAGGTTCTGCAAGACAAATTTCTCGGAAACTTGTCCGTTTTATTGTGCATGGCTAATTGTAAGTCAAGGGCTTCGCCGCCGCGCGTGAATCGTTAGCGAAGAGGCGCGGCATACGCGAGTGATAATAAAGTGTTTTCGATTTAAGCAGAGGCGAGACATGATGATGAAATTCGTCGAGGCGCCCAAAGGAATTTCATGGAAAGTGCCTCCCACTCGCGTCTCTTTCTCTCTCTCTGCCGAGATCGACCGGTCCAGGCATTTTCCTTTCTCGTTCATCCCGATACTCTCTCGCTTGGCGCTCGCGCGTGTCGACTAATAACGCGTACGCATCTCTCGGAAATAATCCCCGTGTTTCCCGTTTGCAGACGCATAATTTATCACGCGCTTATGAGAGACGTCCGTCTCCGGCGGGATACACGCATGAAAGCCCACATCCGCAACGTATTTCTCTTATAATTTATTTTATTTCTCTCGCACCCTTCGCTCCCTCTCTGTCTTCGGAGGATCTACCGTGGTGCCTTATGTAATGACGGTGCATTACTCCCTCGTCGAAGAAATAACGGGATAGAACTGCGACAAGAACATTATAACTGTTCGAGAGATAGAAAACAACAAGCGACATAATCATCCTCATTATTTCGATCTACCGTTCTTGTCGTATAACAAGATGATTCTTTACTCGTCTGTTTGATTTTTTCATGTATCAGTTCACTGTAAACGTACGTTAATCATTCAACGAACCTTTATATTGTACTATTGTTGAGGAGATAACCTTTTATATTTTTCGATTGTGGATATTTCATACGTATCTAATGCGCGTTCACTTTACGAAATGCATCCCGTCCGAGAATCGCTCGTAGAGAAAGATCTCGCGCGCGGTCGGGCATTCCGGTTTTGCGAAACCGGATATCAACTTGACCTACTTTGCACCGCGACGATCGCGAAGTTCTACATTTCGTTATGTGCATAGCGAACGCAGGGAATATATCGTTTCAGGATAAGCCAGACGAAAGCCCGAACTACAAATAACGGAAACAGGCGCGTGAAAATATTAATAATCTCACGATTGTAAATGCTCCTCTCATTTTCTCTCCCTTTCTTGATTAAGTCTTCCGATAATTAGGGTTTAAAATGCACATTAAGATAAGAGAATCATTTTCTTCAATTAATTTAACGCCGGGGCGTCTGGCGTACGTAAGATTAAAATGATAATTTTAATCACTGGGGGAACATGATAAACACGAGGAAAGTATATTAACAAATTACGGCGGTGTTAACGTATTAAGCGCGGTGAAAATTTTTTATTGTTCTCGTATTTAATGGAAGTCAATTCTGGATACAAATATACGGGCTTTTCTTTACTGGCGATAGTTCTGGGATACCTTGTATGGTGACCTTAACATTGATACACACGACGTGCACACATACGCGACACGTGGCACCGCGTGTCGTGTGGGCGCCCAATATCAATCTCGGTGTGCGCCGGCGAAAACGTTATAATTATACTGTCACTCGTGTGTATGCATCGCTCTTTCTTATATCGATATGTTAATTCAATATCGAACGCATCGTATTCTCGGAGAACAGACATCGTACTTGGCGTACGGTTCGTATTGCGCAATCGCGCGTATTTAAGTATAAAAAAGTTGCGCAAGCAGTTGGATAAAAAGCCAAATAAGCGTGAGCCTCGTAGGAGAATACACGCGGATTTATCGCTGCAGTCATGGTTAGGTAACCGGCCGGTTTAACAATTACAAATTCGTCACGGTGATTCGTCCGATTCTTTCGAATAACTTGTTGCAATTTCTACTTTCTCGCTTACGGTCGCGTGCTAATGCGCCGCCGCCGCCGACGCCGCCGACGAGTTTTCCGGATTCATCGAAAACGTATCCGATTTTATAATCGGGCGAGAGCATTTATTTTCCCCGCTGTCGCCGCGCGCTGCCCTCGCGGGCGCGTTGGTCCTGCACGTTGAGCGCGCGTGGACGGATGCGATATCAGGGAAAGTGAATAAGGATCTCCTCTCCGCCCGAGAGAGAAAGTCCCTTCCTCTTCCTCCCATCTCCCCTCTCCGCGCGGTATTTCATTTTACTTTAGCGCTGGACCCCACGTTATTATCGTTCATTGATTTCGCTGATCAGGATATAAAACCGCTCGAATCGCAATCCAGCTCGCTACCGTCGTAAACGTCAACGACACTTGTCGCACCTTTTTCTTATTGACACGCGTTCAATCGAGACAGGAAAGCTGTTAGCAAACGAGACATCCTGTTCGCGATTCTAAAGATCGATACCAGGCTGATTAATCGAACGATCAGAAACACGTGACACGCGATTCTTCAATATGTACTCTTGAGCATAAAAGAATTTATATTTAGTTTGGGAGAAGTGGAATATAAATATGGCTGTAAGTTATGTTTCAAAATACATGAGCCCCGTTAAAATATATTGCTAACAATAAAATAACTAATTCTCATATTTAGGAGACACAAAACAGAGGATGTGTAGGAAGTGTAAGGCCCGGCTTCATCAAATGTCGCTTAACTTTAATCGTAGTTTAATTCATGCTCGTCTCTTTCCAAAGTAACAGCTGGAAAGAGACAAAGTACGGATGAAGCTAAGCTTAAAGTTAAACAACGTTGGTGAAACCGGGCCTAAGAAATGTTAAATCATTACTTTTAGAAAATGGGAAAAAAGGATTTTGTTTTGTTTCATTTGATATAAAAAAAACGTGCGAAATTTGTATAGAAGTCTTCTGCAAATTATTCTTTGGAAAATATCTTTACTTAGCAAGACGGTTAGTTACATCAATCAATATACTATTATACTTAATTTTCCACTTCCTACTTGTAGGTCGCTCGCGCTTATTTCTCACCCGGCAGTAGATAATATCTCATTATTATATCATCCTAAGATGAACATATACGCATATCTTGTGTAATTCTTAGCCTCGCGAGAAATGATATGTCAGGATATCTCTTTCTAACGCAACACTCTCCTTTATCCTCGCAAATGAAATGTAATTACGAGCTGGTATGGCGCGCGTGCAATCGGCAAACACACTTATTCACTCCTGGAGGATATGCACTGTTACAGTTTGTGCAATACGCTGAGTTATAATGCATGCCATATTTCCATAATCGTTTCCTTATGTCGCAACGGCATTTTGTCGGCGACAGTGAGTGCAATTGCAGCCCGCCGGGATACACGTGTTCGTCGTCACGTTTGTCGCGCGACCGTTTCCCTAATTGTTATGCCCGTTTTTAAATTATATCTTTTTGAAACAATACGACGACAGGAGAACTTGGAGGAATTAAGCGGGAGAATTGATACCTTTAGAATTAACTTGTAATCCCAACGTACTCAGAAAAGCCATACACGAACGGTAATATATTATAAAGTGAACGTTTATACGAGATAATGATTTTTCCGAAAAATAATGTCACTCTGCGAAATATGTAATCTATATATAGACGTGTAGACCGACGTGTAAAAAAAGTTACACATAGAAACATGATTACTCTCCTGCAATCTCTCCTACGACATTATCGAAAGGTCAACATGGGACTTGTTGCATTGCCCACGGATATTTCTGTTTGCACTTAAAAGTCGTATATTATGACCATCTCAGGCATTTAGTTATGTAATTGGCTATAATATACGCAATGTAGTTGGATACATTTATACAATCATTTCATCATTACGGCAGATAGAGATTCAGAAGTGCACACAGATAACCAATTCTTGCTTCCTTTCCAAGTGAGTTTTAATTTCATAGAATATTAACTCTTAAATCGCGATCGCGTTAATGTACGAAATAAAGAAATGCCGACAAAGATAATGTTCCGTGTAATCCTCGCCGAGGAAAAGACGTCCTTTATAAATTTGCTAGAGAATCCGTAGACAAAGAAACAATCAGAGAATGGATAATGTTCGAAGATGAAGTCAGGTTTAACCTTTGCCATAATAACAGCGATAATAAATCGTGACGGTAAAGAGCCTTCGCAGCCGCTCGTGCAGCCTGAGAAATCATAAATAGCGACGTCAAAATTCTTCTCTCCTCGCTGCGCGCTACATTTTTTTTTCGTTCGTCGAAGATAGGAATCATTCGTTTGTTACTTTCCTTCCGCAATAACGATAACGGTTTCGCTGCGAATGAGGAAAGTGCCAACCGTTGTAATAACGACGACGGCCGAGAGAAACGGGAAATTCCTGATGGAATGTCGTCGCGATCAAGGATGACGGGTGAACCGGGGCGAGATCACTCCGGATTCACGATTAGAATCTCACGTAGGCACTGTCGCCAAGGTATTACCCATATACGTGAAAACGCGAATGCGCATACGTGCATCCCCGTCGTCGTCTTCGTTTGAGAGCATCCCTTCAATTTGTTACGTTTATTTTACGTTTATTTTTAACGTTGCCGCTTGTTGATTTCATCGTGTTATGTACCTCTTTTCGCGTCGAGTTCAATGTCGATTTTCTGAAATTCAGACTTGCGGATAAAAGAGCGAAATGGTACCAAACTGCAAATATGTCGTAGTTCCAAATTTCTCTGTTTTTCTGAAAAAAAATTTTTAAAGTATTTGTACTTTTCGCAATAAATTTTCTGCATTGACAGAGAAATTAACAAATGTGGCCGGCCGTGGTCGAATAAAATTTGGAATTTTAGTATTATACTGGCAATTTGAAGAAACTAATCTTTATTTATATTTAATTTCGAATATCTTATAAAGCAATTGAGTTAATACCAGCTATTCTCACGTGTGGCTTGTAAATGTCAATTTTTTAACTGGATTTTTTTACAAGCCTTTTTTTTATATTAAAACATCTTATTCTACCTATGACATTTCCATTTCTCCTCTGTCTTCTAAGAATAGCGTCGATCCATCTG